>NC_140369.1:10127500-10365000 GCF_054491055.1 Hypomesus nipponensis
ACATATATATATATATATATATATGTTATGCTGATATAATGTATATCAGGCAGTGTGTGCTTGTGCTTGTGGTCTTTGCATGTTTCTGTTTTGGCTCTATTACGTGATTTGATGTGTTTCCACTGTCAGTATGCAGGGGCTTTCCACATCCTTTGAGCCGTGAAGCATCTGTATCTTTATGAATCAGAACTGAGAACTATGGCATACTTACACATTCACACATGTACACACACACACGCACCACATCCACACAGACAAACACATGCCCACACACGTACACACTTCATGTTGCTGTCAAAGACAAAAAAGTCCCTTAGTCTGTTTCCTCTTTCCCTATAAAACAAGAGTGAAACAGACAAGACCTGAGAATAGCTCCAGTGAGCAGGGCCGTGGTGTCAGCTGTGGGTTGGGTAAGAGAGAGGGAGAGGAGCTACAGTGAAGATAAGGCCACAGTGAACCAACCTAAGGTCCTAGTCATGTCCTCTGTTTCATCCTGTTCCCTGATGAGGCACCAGCATCAAAGCGTCTTGTAAAGGGTGCTGTTGTACTAGTCATTAACATTACAAAACCATGGTATCACTAGCTGAAGAAGTACTATATTATTTACCTCACAACAAGAAGGATTACATTTTACTAAGACAGTACTTCAACCATCTGTCTTTCTCCCCCACTCCTTCCTGCCTCCCCCCAGCCCAGCCAGTGTTGTACTGGTGCTCCCGCAACATGTCCCTGTGGAGCAACGTGTCGTTCAATCTGGCTGTACTCATGAACCTGCTGGTGGCCTTCTTCTACCCTCTGGAGGGCATCAGAGAAGGTCTGTCACCCTAACCCAACTCCTCAACCCAGTCCCAAATCATGAACCTCTGACCCATGACCGTGAATAGAATATGAACAACTTCTAGATTTACTCATGTATGATTTAGTATTTTTAAGGACTTTTCTTACACATTTTCATATATGTGTAAATATATATATATATATATATATATATATATATATATATATATATATCTGTATATTTCACAACACCTAGCAAAACATCTGTCTGACTATCCTGGGGTTATGAGTGCTGGTATTTATGAGAGTGACATTTCTCATGTTGACATTGGAGATCATATCTGTATGTCACTTCATCTAAGGAGTCTGTGTATGTCTGTGGCTCGATTATCTCGGGAACTGGGCATTGTATGAAGTTGAAATTTGCCACGTGTATTGCTCAGGAACCGAGGACGTGCAGAAGTAGTTTGGATGAGCCATTTGCAACAAACTATTATAAATATTCAGTATAAATGCAGCTATGTTGCACTGTTCCCTGTGTGTGTGTGTGTGTGTGTGTGTGTGTGTGTGTTTGTGTGTGTGTGCGTGCATCTGTGCATGCACATGGGAAGAGAGTGACAGTCTGCATACCTCTGGTGTGCTTCTAAAAGCATGGAGATGGCTTAGGGCCCCTGACCTGTGCTCTCCTCCCATCCTTTCCTGAAGCAGGAGGGATGGAAATGAGATAAGAGCAGAGGAACTGGTGCCGTTTTTCCCGCTGCCGCTTGATGAGCAGCAGGTCGAAGCCACAAAGCTAAAACGCACGACACCACTTGTGGACAAAACAAGATTTAAGACAGATGTTGATGCAAATTCATCTCTGATCCTTCACACGCATCAGACATGAAAAGCCCCCAGAAGCGTACCTCTGTAGGGGGCCCGTGTGACTCATCAATCTTTCAACGGGGGTATTTTTAGAAGCAGCTCTTATGTAAGTGGCACTTGTCATGTGACCTCCACAGAGATGGAGGATTGAGGAGGAAGGGGAAGGAGGGGCTGTTATCTCTCCCTCAACCAGAACGGCCTTCCTCCCCTTGCCACTGACCCATTTTCTCCTCTTTCTCGTTTTACCTTTCATCTTACCTTGATCACTTTTTCTTTATCTAAGTCCTGTTGTCCCCTTGCCCCCTCTCCCCCCTCACACACGCACAGTACATGTAGAGAGTCACACGCAGTATTAAACCTTTATTTAAAGAATGGGGCTATAAACAGAAGCAGTAGGCTGTGTGTGGCCTGGTTATGGGCAGGCACCAGGGTACTGGGGGCTGGTTGGCCACTCAGTTATATGAAACCCCCTGATGTAACCCTAATCCAGGATTTACCCTGGGTTCAAGGGGAACGCCAGGTAGGCTTTTATTAAAGCCTGGCTCAGGAACAAGCACACACGCTTACACTCACACACGCACACACACGGGCATACTTTTGGGAGTTATGTAACCTGCTCTCTGAGTTGAAAGTCCTGATGTGAGTCGTGGGGCCTGCCTGCTAGAAAGAGGGAATATGCTGATCTCCAGGGCTAAGCTATGAACTGCACAGTCATTCTGCCAACAACAGTGAGCTCACAGTCTTCCTCCTTGGTAAACCTTTCCCATGATGATAATGGGGAAGGATTTTGATGAATATTTAGCTCTAAAGAAGACATTGGAGAGTGGTCAGCCTTGTTAATTTTAGCAATGTGGACATATCCTATTTGTAAAACATTTTTTATGAAGGTACGTGTGCCTTTTGTAGGTATACTGGAGCCCCACCTGTCTGCCCTGCTATGGATAGGGATGGTGGTATCGCTATCCATCGTCATCGTCATGCCCCAGCCCCTGGGCATCCGGGCCCTCATCCTTGCCACCATCCTCCGCCTCATCTTCTCCGTGGGCCTGGAGCCCACCCTCTTCCTGCTGGGTGCTTTCAACGTGAGTGTGACTTCTCACATACTCTACACCTCCCTGTGTGTGTGTGTGTGTGTGTGTGTGTGTGTGTGTGTGTGTGTGTGTCTGTCTGTACCCTCTGCAGTCTTTGCAAACTCTATACCTCCTCCCTCTCCCAGCCAGTACCCAGGGTTCCAGTGGCATCACCCACTGGTTTACCAAAAGTTCTCCCTGGCAGCGCCACAGCGCTTGGCGGGGTGCGAAGTGCGTCACTGAACACTAGATACTGACACACAGCACCCCTGTAGCCGTCAAGAGGGATTTGGAACCGGGACTTCAGACTCCTGACACCAGACCTGCTCCCTCTTTCGTCCTTACCTGCCCACCCTTGTCCTTCTCCACCCCCCCACACACACATGTGTGGACATACCTATCCTTCTGTATAAGGAGCTACTAACACTGACCCAAGCCGCACCTCCTCGTGTATTATTAAGCAACGGCTTACTAACACGCAGCCATAAACATTCGCACATTAAATAATGTGTCTCCCATTACTTCCAGGTGTGTAATAAGATCATCTTCCTGATGAGTTTCGTGGGGAACCGAGGGACGTTCACGCGGGGCTACAAGGCTATGGTCCTGGACGTGGAGTTCCTCTACCACCTGCTCTACCTGATCATCTGCAGCCTCGGGGTGTTCGTCCATGTCTTCTTTTACAGCCTGCTGGTGAGACACACACACACTGTGTATTCTTGCTAACAGTATGCATTAAACACACACACGTCTTGTTTAAACACTGTAAAAAGGAGATTCCCACAAGTGTCTTGGAACCCTGGACTTTGGTCGGGTTGGCAGGAAACACCTGGGACAGAACCTGCTTCTGAGTCAGTAGAATTATGAGTCACTCTCGTGTATTCTCCCCTCCAAAGTCTTTCCTATGACCAACCTAATGTTGCACACAAAGACAGGGTCTATATAGTGTGTGATTGATTCTGTTGTTGTTGGGTAGTTGTTTAGGTGTTGGATGATGTGTGTTGGTGTTTCTGGGTTGTTCTAAAATGTCTCCCTCCAAGTGCCAGGATGGTTTCCATCTTCTTCTCAAACTACAAGCTGCCAGTGCAAAAGACGCAAGTGTCTGTTTTCTTGTTGATGTTTCCATGTAAATGAGATGTGGTTGAAAAACACTTTAACTGAATAGAACAGCAAGAGCTGTGGAACATACGCAAATGTTGCTTTGAGAGTGTCCACATTACAGGAAGTGGGTTAACCCAAAAATTGATGCAGTTTTTTATTAGCAAAATTATTAATTGGAGTCAGCTGCTCCTCTCCCATCACCTCCCTACCAATGACAAGATGGGAAGTAACAAAGTACTTTTCTGGTATCGGTACTGTACTTTTTTTTAACTTTCACTCCTTACATTTTTACACAAATATCTGTACTTTTTTACTTCTTACATTTGCACAGGATCATTACTTTAGTTTTAATCTGTATTTGGTGCCATGATCAATATAAATTATTGTCATTGCGCAACTTTTTTCATTTCATGGCCATTACGCACAAAAAACATGAGCTAGTCTACGTTTGTTACAAATATCTACAAATATTTTCCTCCAAAAGTTTCGAAAGGTTGAAAGTTTGAAAAAACATTTCTTGAAAAGTTAAAAAAATAAATAGATAACAAAGTGTCTTGTTAGTGAATCTGTTTTGGAAAAAAACTGTTTTTTTGTTTTGTTTTTTTGAACAAAAAAAATTAAGGTTAAAAAAAATGTGTTGTTGAATTTGTTTAAAAACATTTTTTAGAAAGGTTATGATGAGTGATGAGTACCAAACATTTTGCGAAATAATCTTACCTTCAAGTTTTGTCAGACAGTTTATATGTTGCCATCCAAATCTGTGCCCTATTTGACCAACTATAACCAATGTTTGTCCAGCTGTCTCGCCATGTGAATGGATCTCAGTCGTTCATCTGAAGCCTCTTCCCCCATCCCCCCCCCCCAGCTGTTTGACCTGGTGTACCGGGAGGAGACTCTGCTAAACGTCATCAAGAGTGTGACCCGTAACGGGCGCTCCATCGTGCTGACGGCTGTGCTGGCTCTCATCCTGGTCTACCTCTTCTCCATCGTGGGCTACATCTTCTTCAAGGACGACTTCATCCTGGAGGTGGACCGCATCCCCAATACCACCTCCCCCACGCTGGGTGAGGACACACCCAGCAGCGCATCATCATCATCCCAGTTAACCCTCTATAGACTGACAGGACTTTGACTACACCTGAAGGCCCTACATACAACAAGATCTTAGTCTCCTATTCACACACGCACTTAATGGCTGTTATTTGATATCTTTAAACTTATGTGACTTGTGTTTCTATTTCCATGGCATATCCTGCTACTTGTTTTTTTAAGACATTTAAACTGAAAGAAAACATTAGGAACTAAAAACAAGATGAAAGCCTTCTGTGTTCCTCAGCTAGAGTCAGTCTAGGTCCTAACGCTGCCTCTGCCGTCTGCCTTCTGTCCTCTGCCTCTGTCCGCTGCCTCTGTCCTCTGCCTTCTGTCCTCTGCCTCTGTCCTCTGCCTCTGTCCTCTGCCTCTGTCCGCTGCCTCTGTCCTCTGCCTTTGTCCTCTGCCTCTGTCCGCTGCCTCTGTCCTCTGCCTCTGTCCTCTGCCTCTGTCCTCTGCCTCTGTCCTCTGCCTCTGTCCTCTGCCTCTGTCCTCTGCCTTTGTCCTCTGCCTCTGTCCGCTGCCTCTGTCCTCTGCCTCTGTCCTCTGCCTCTGTCCTCTGCTTCTATCCGCTGCCTCTGTCCGCTGCCTCTGTCCTCTGCCTCTGTCCTCTGCCTCTGTCCTCCTGCAGAGAACGGAGGCAGCATGGCCAGTGAGCTGCTGTCTAGCAGTGTGTGTCGTCCTGACACTGGAGAGAACTGCACCACCGCCGTCCTACAGCAAGGTACTATACTGCTGCACTCTAGTCTTCTTCTACATCCCCCTGCAGCGAGATCCCAGAGGTTTGAGGGTTGTATCTCAAAGGCCCACTACTCAATGTTAGTGCTTCACCTCCCTTCCTCTCTGCCTCCCAGCTGTATCATGGTTCCATCCACAGAACCAGGGTGGAAATATACCGTTTCTGTCCAACTGTGTTGTCACCTTTTAACCTGCAAATAAACGGGTAAAAGAGATGGTTCAGATGTGATCTCTTTTCCAAGGTCTGGCTTGCATGTAACCGGTTAGGTGACTTTCCATGTGAGTTCTTGCGTTTGTGTGTGTGTGTGTGTGTGTGCGTGTCGCTCACCCTCTGCCTGTCCTCAGACTCCTCAGTGGACCAGGGGGAGGATGACGACAAGGAGAGGACCTGTGACTCTCTGCTCATGTGTATCGTTACCGTGCTGAGCCACGGTCTGAGGAGTGGAGGGGGGGTCGGAGACGTCCTACGAAAGCCCTCCAAAGAGGTACTGTATGTGTGTGTGTGTGACAGTGCAGAGGTTTAAGAGGACGCATGTGCCAGTGGGATGTTTGGGTCATGCGAGTTGACGGTAAGCACGTTGCCCTCTCCTCTATTCCCCTCCTCACGCCACAGACGTTTGGAGGGTTTTTCTTGTAAACAGCCCAGTTGCACAACCTTCTCCCCGAGTAGGAATCAGGCTGAAAATAGCCTTCCTCTGAAACAGTCCTAGCCGGCGGCTGGCGACAGAGAGGATTTCATCGTCCACCCCCGTTCTGTCATACTCACATCACATGCAACACAGAGCCACACAGAACCAGTGACTAACTCTACTTCCTAGATATCGTCTGAATATGTCTCACCATAGGATCTGAAGCAGGGTAAACCCCCTCAGATTGAATTGAATGTATTACAATGTATTTACAATGTATGTGTAAAGTATTTAGTCTTCTGGATGAACAGGTACGGCAGAGGTGTGTGAGTAGATTCTGGGTTATGAGTGCGGTTGTGTAAGCACTACTTTATCACTGTAGCATCTGTTGTGCTGCACCTGGGTGCTTGTATTTCCCATAAACACCAGTGATAGGGTGGATTAACCTAAGCCCTGTTGGGACCTTTTAGGCCACATTCAGCGTCAACAGGCAAATCCTCTTATGTTATCCCACCATGATACCACAGGCGGACTTCTTCTCTAAGTGTGTCATTAGGTTAGGCTAAACAATGTGTTGGTTTTTATGATATAACAGGACACCTATATGTCCCACCCCAGGTTCACAATGCATTGAAACATGATTTGGGATCATTGTTGATGAGCTCACAGAGAGCAAACAGAACTCCTAAGCTTGAATATCTTGTCTCCTCTCCAGGAACCCTTGTTTGCTGCTCGGGTCATTTATGACCTGCTGTTCTTCTTCATGGTCATCATCATTGTCCTCAACCTCATCTTTGGAGTCATCATCGACACCTTTGCGGACCTGAGGAGTGAGAAGCAGAAGAAAGAGGAGGTCTTGAAGACGACCTGCTTCATCTGCGGTGGGTGGGACAGACAGCTTATTTGTACAAAATGGCTAGTTTGTGGCCCGCACTCTTCTGCTGAGTGGATGTGAGAGTGGTTAAAATGTGCACACAACCCCATGAGTAAGCCCAGATTGACCCCTATAAGGGGTGCAGAGAGAGACCTTGCTGTGAACTAGTAGATCAGTATTCCTATCCCTCCTTTCCTTTTCCCCCCTCTATGTCTTCACCCACATTCTTCACTTTTCCTCAAAGCTTGACCTTCCAGCTAGGGCTACCGTAAACTCTATTCCATTGGCTCTCGCTCTCTGTGCATCTCGCTCTCTCGCCTTCTGTATGCATGTGTTGTTTTGTCTCTCTCTCACCCTGTGTTGCCATGTGTGCGTGTGAGCCAGGCCACTCCAGCAGTCTAGGCCAGTAGGCGGCAGATGGTATTAAGCTTGGTTGAGTAGAGAGGGCCATCTCTGACTCGCCTCTTGAATAAGACTGACCACAGGGGGAATGGCTGTATCCATGGTTTCCGGCAGGATGAGATACTGGGTTGAGGTCTAAAGGATCAAGGCTCCTAGAGAGATGCGTCTTTGCTGACAGGCATGAAGTGCTGTGTACAGTGAGCACCAATAGCACTTGAAGGAAAAAATGAATTCACATGATCTAGCAGGATGGCTTCCATATTCCAATTTGGTCTTCTCCAAAATCATTGGTTGGCATTACATCCTCATGCAAGACAATGAACCCAAATACTCCGCCAGAGCAACCAAGCAATTTTTCTTGGACAGAAAGTGGCAAATTCCTGTCTGGTTAAGTCATTCATTCAATCTGAATACAAGAATGTGTTTTACATTCAAGAGGACTTGATACCAAAAGCCTCAGAAACAAGCTGAACCTGAACACTGCTGCACTCATCATTGAAGATCCCCAGCAGTCACTGATGTCTATAGGTCACAGGTGGCAGGTAAAGGATGTGGACCAAGTAGGGAATATGATCATCTTACATATTGTCAAACTGTCCACAAACATTTGTGTCGTAAAATGTATGAAACATACCTTCTAAATGTACAGGGGAGTCTCCTTCCAGCTCATGACTTGACAATACAATAGGGCATTTCTTGTAACATTGTTTGGGGGAAGTACTTACTGGAGGGTAGACAATAAGTCATTTTGGGTGCTCCACCTCTTTCCGCCTGAGGAAGATAGAAGGGAGGAATTTCAGAGACCTCAAGAGGTGAATTGTTACCTTAAACTCAACACTTTGACTGGGTCAAAAGTGCATGTTTTCCTGGAAGTTGCTAATTCCCCATTTCTTGGAAGGTTTTAAAGCAGCACTGCAAGTTAACCAACAATGAGACATACATTTTGCAATGGCTGTTATAACAGTAACATTTAACTTGAATTACTTGTGATCCTAAGCCCTATGTGTGTGTGTGTGTGTCTGTGTGTGCGTGTGTGCGTGGGCGGGCGTGTGTGTTTGCAGGCTTGGAGAGAGACAAGTTTGACAACAAAACAGTGACGTTTGAGGAGCATATCAAAGAGGAACACAACATGTGGCACTATCTGTTCTTCATAGTCCTGGTGAAGGTGAAAGACTCCACTGAGTACACAGGTCCTGAGAGCTATGTAGCGGAGATGATCAAGGTGAGACACATACACACACACACTTGCTCACTTGTGTAACAGAGAAATGGGTTAACCTTCTCCCCATGTCAGAGGACAGTATGTAACAGGTAATGTGACCTGGCAGGGCAGAGTGGCTGCACATAGGAGAGTAGGTCATCTGGGGTAGCTTCAGGTCTGGAGGGGGGGGGGGGGGACAGGGCCACAGAGTTGTGTTGTTTAGTTATACCGTCATGTCCCTTGAATACATGTTGACTTAAACTGAAAGGGAACATAGAGCCTCTGTCTACTGTCAGCACCTGCTGGAAATTCCCTGTGGATGCTGTGTATGTGCCTTGGCTGCGCACAGCGAGCCTGTTCGTTAACGCCTTTCTGGTGTGAGGTTGGCCAATAAAGGGTGTGTGTCTAACTTCACGTTGCCTCAAGGTCAGAGTTCAGCTGGGTCAGAACACATTCAGACTTGCATGCGTGCTTAGTTACTTACACACACACACACACACACACACACACACACACACACACACACACAGCAGCACACTCATTCAGTCAGTCACCCCCACACCTTGCACAGATGTAAGTAACCACATTCACACATACAATACGCCCTACTACTAACACGCACACACATTTGATGATACAACAGATTTAATCAAACAGGAAAACAGAGAAGCAGACATGAGCATTAGTCGCTGCCAAACTGCCCAGACAGATTAGACTTTGACTACAGTTATAAATGAATGGATCATGGTGTGTGTGGGTTGGGGGGAGGATATATATATATGTGTGTGTGTGTGTAGTTTCCCATATTGTCTCAGTTGTTATATTAGTTGCAATGATGTCATGCAGTCTGTTCAGTCTGCAACGCCTCAAGTGCTTGTGTCCTAGAAACACCAATACTGTAAAAGGAAAGATTCCAACACTTCAGACTTTTTGAGAAGCTACTCTTATTGAATGGAACCTTAGAAATATGAGTAGCCAGAGATAACTATTTGTATATTTTTTATATAAGTAAGTAGAGTAAATGCAGCTAATTTTCCAAACTAACGATCAGACAAACATCTCCAAACCACAGATCTTGGACCAGTTACAAGCACCCCACACACCCTCTAAATAATATCTATACGTAGCCCAACTCTCACGTCAGTGTCTGCAACCCTCCTTACCCTGCAGGAACACAACCTGGACTGGTTCCCTCGGATGCGTGCAATGTCTCTTGTGAGCAGTGATGCGGAGGGGGAGCAGAACGAGATCAGGAACCTGCAGGAGAAGCTGGAGTCAGCCATGAGGCTGGTGGGCAACCTGTCTGGGCAGCTCACTGAGCTCAAAGAGCAGGTATGTTCTGGTCATTGTATTTGTGGTGGGTGTTGTGTCAGGGGAGTGTGGGTGAGTGTATAGGAAAGAAGAATGTAGAATGGAGTGGTGTGGACGCCATGTGGCTTACCACACACAGCTTAGCCTTCTGACACCGGGGATGTGGGGAAGAGGGCCAGAACAGAGTCTGTCCTTTTCTGAGAGCTACACAACATAGTGATATACTTACATACACCCTCTCTATCTGCCCCCCCCCCCCTCCCAAGATGACTGAGCAGAGGAAACAGAAACAGAGGATAGGCCTGCTGGGCCACCCCCCCCACCCTCCCCACATGAACGTCAACCCCCAGCAGCCTGCGTAAGGTCCAGAGTCCCCTGCATGAACCAGGGAGCCGCCTCGCACTGCCTGGACACTTCTGACCTTCCATGTGGTACACAGAAGAATGCCAAAGTGTGTGAATGCAGTCACAGTGGAATGTTTGATGGAATATTTAACTGTATGTTTCACTTCTAACGGTCCGTAGAAGTGGTGTGTACGGTGTGTGCTTAATTATTGTCATTGTGTCTGAGTGTGTTACTCACTGTGTGCATTAACGTGTGGATGTGTGGTTGTTTATAGACATGAGAGGAAGTGGCCTGTTCTGTAAGTTCATGTACTGGCTTCCTGACTTTCAAATGCCTTACTGTAAGATGTCTTTTTAGCCTCGATGCCTTCTTCTTCATCTGATTCACCGCTTTGACGTGTGCCAAAGTCCTGTCATTGTGAAGGAGGGATTGCTCCTGTTCAGTGGCCTTGAACTGGGGGAGCTTGAAGCCTCAATGTTGCACCAGTGCTAAAATCTGATTGTAGTCATGTTACTTGAAACATTTATGGTGGCTTTGAATGTAAAATCTGTCAGGAAAACAGCAGGTCATCATGTCTTATGTATGAAGAGAGAGATTAAACGACAGTTAACCTGAAGTTATGTCTAAGAATGAAGAAATGGGTATTTGCATTCATATCAAGAGTTCATGTATCTGAAGAAAATGAATCTTCAATATTTTCTACACTAACTATGATCCATAAATGAAACAACACTGTACCATCCCTCTCCTGTGAGTTAGTGATGAAGCTGCCAGGAAAGTTAGAGTCCTTAAAGCCTCAAATCTCCATCTATCCATCATGATAATACCCTTATAGTTTTCCCTTCCACGATATGTTCAGATATGATGTCACACTCCAGTTCAGAAAGAAGCCACGGTGTGTCATAAAGTGTCTTCTCGTCACCTTTCCTTCAGAGGATGGTGTGAGGGGCGTGGCACACATAAAAGCAAGCACTGTATGAATAATGGATGTTAGGTTAAGGTCTTAGGTAGGCCTGTAGTGTTTTGACAAGTGTTAAGGAGTCACTCTAAAGGAAGGCATGTGGTAAATGTCCGGTCTCATATTGGAAGCACACCACACACGGAAGTAGGACCATGGAATCTTCCTGTTTTTGGATATGTTGGCACTGAATAATGTCATGAAAATCTACTATTTTATATACATTCATTTATACCCAGACCCTCAGCACTGATCATTTATGTTATATATATATAAATATTATTTTGCCTGTAGCACAAGAATGAATGTTTTCTTATTCAGTCTACGAATGAGAGGCCGGTTTGTAGTTTGATTGCCGTGTTTATGTAAAGAAAACCTCTAGAGTACTAATAGGATACTCATGTCAGTCTTTGATACTAATATGATCTATATTTTGTCTTAAATGTACATTCCATTCTTTAAAGTCTGTTTTAATAAATATGTGTGAGAAAGCCATCCCGGAAACGCTTGCTACGTTTGTCATATATTTGTCATATATTGTCATCTCATCTTGTACCGTCAGTCATCAGAGGAAAGACGGTAGTGAAGCTGGAGAGGGCTTCGCATGGCTAATAAGAAGGGGATGAGGTGTCACCAGTGGCCGAGATCCAGATTTATGTGTTATTAAATGTTTATCATGTGATGCACAGAAGTGGTTATCCACTTATCTAAAAGAGTGGTGGCATTCATTCCTATGCTGGCCACTCCAATTGTAGCCCATAATGAAGGAGAAGGCCCGCCCTGAGCAGGAAGTGAAGGGGGAATGCCACCAGACCATGTGTGAAATCTGTAGGCTTGTGGCATCCCTCTTATGAGGAAGTACACTGGCCGTTACTATGTAGCATAAGGTAGTTATCATTAGATTAGCAGAAAAGTGGATTTAACAGAGAAGACTGTCCTGTCCATAGACACAACAGGAATGGTGGGTTAAGTATGAGTGTTAGCGGTACAGGTAAATAGAGAAGTGTGTGAATGTACAGCATGGGGATCTTGTAGAGGAGCTGTTGAATGTTGTGTTCCCAAAACAAAATTAATATAAACATCTAAGTCCAACCTCCCCCATACCAAGTGGCTCTCCAGTAGTAACGGGTAGGCTACCATAAAGAAGTGTAACTATAGCAGTTCCTATGTAACTCTAATGTCATTATTAATGGTATTGCTATGTAGTTAATGTAACCTAATGTAAAACGGTGCCAGAGCTGTTTATTAAAACTAATCCCAAAACTCATTATTCAATGCAATGACCCTAATGTCCAGTCAATGTAAGGGCCTAATGTAAGGACGCTGGCAGTAGATGGCAAGTTGGCTTGTTTTTTTGGTCTACCTTTGATGATCTGTCGCTTGTTTTCTAAGAATGTTGCAAAAACAAGTTTAGGAAAAAAATCTAATGAAATAAGGTTTTAATCTGTTTAATTGGTCAAATAATGTCCATGGGGATTTCCGTATCATTGACCGCATTCCAAACAGTAATTCAATAGTTCAAGATCTGTCGCGCCACTGTGTGACGTTTGCCCCTTAGTAATATTAAATTTGTTCAATGTTTTATCTGTTTCCTTGTATTAAGAAGAAGACTGAAACATTCCTGGAATATTATTGGAAATACTCGGCTGAATCGTTAGAGGCGTCACTGAACGATAATAACAATGTATTGATAGCCTGGTTTTCTAGTTGAGCATGTGTGTGGAAGAGCCAGTCCTCGAGGGAGGGAGTAGCGGCCGGAGAGGGCGCACACGTTATTGTAAGCCGTGTGCTGGATGTGCCCTCAGCCAGCTAGGGAGGCCATGAGCAGATCAACGTGACAACCGGTGTGGCTCGCGACAACAAAGCAGTCTGCCTTCAGACACATTGCCTGACAGGTGCCAGTACACAAGCAGGTTCTCGCGCAAAATAAACCCGTGGTAGGCCTACTTGTGTATATCCCATGGGATGCAAAATAACTATTCTGGTGTCCTATTTGTATGCAATAGTCTGTAGGCAATTGTGAAACATAACAAAGCATATTGTGGCGCATAACACGATGTCATTCTATGTTGTATGTGCGTTGCTGACATTCAGTATTCTTCCTGAATTATAGCCTTTAGAATGTGGACATTATGATTGATGAATCACGATTGATTCAACGTGTAGCCTAATATTTAGATTCAGATCCAACCGATCACAATTTTGTGGGGGTATCCTATTGTTCTTAGTTTTGTTGGTGTTAAAAAAAAAATGATGTAAAAAAAAAAGTTTTGTTGGTGTTACCAGTAAAAAAAATACAAGACCAAGTGCATGTTTTCCAATAGATTACCGTACACAGGCAACAAAAAATAACTTGCCTTTCGTCAAGTTTTTCACAATTGGCTTGTGTAAAAGTATCAATAAACGAATCATGGTATGTCCTAGAATAACAGCCTACAAAACAAGAATTATAGTTTACTAACATATTTTCATAGGCTAACACTATAATAAAATCATTGTATTTAAATATAATGGCCCCAGCCTATTTCATTTGATGCAACATATTTATAATGTCCCATCAGTTAAACAAACCAGCGCATTGGGGAGAATGTGATGCTCGTCTTATCAGTGACAACAAGATGTATGTTAGTCATTTTGGATCTGCGCTGCACGTTCCAAGGCCGTGGTGCTTAGAGGCTTGTATCCATACAGTTGAGCATGGTGGTACACGGGACCCGCTAAACACCGCCCTCCGGTATGACGTACACAGGCGTCCGCCCATAGATCCTCTTTTTCAGTAGAAAATAGGCTGTCCTTCTTTCGAGCAGACAGTGCAGTTCAACACGTGAGCCTCATGTGACAGAGGTAGGTCAGTCTGAACGAGAGTCAGAGGGTTTATTTAACACGTCGCTCTGTCCTACCCCACTTTCCCAACACGCCACCAAAGAGTATCTTACTGCAAGCGCGGGACAACGGCTGGCTGTCGACGTGGGGATAGCCGGAACACTCTTTCATTCACCTTATCATAAGAAATGACAAGAATGCAAATAGAAATAAGGATACATTTATAATCTATGTGGAAATATTTCATCATTTTTTAAGGACAACTGCTTGAGAACTTCTGATTACAAACCAATAAGTGCGTATGCATTCTTATTGATTGGATTTGAATTTTGCGTAATTTGGGTAAAGAGAATGGAACGGATTCCTAGTGTGCAACCTCCTTGCTTGTCCAAACACCAGTCGGCAGAGCTGTCCGAGATGCAAGGGTGAGTTGACGCAAAATCTAAGGGATCCCTGTTTTGCGGCTGCTATGCATCAACTGTTTTTAGTAGTAACTTCACCAAGCCTTTAACCCATTCTTGTTCTTTTTTGTGGGTCTTCAGGATGGATTTCCCAATGTATGTATATAAACCCAGACGAGGAATGAAAAGAGGAGAGGAAAGCAAGGTTTGTTAATATTTTTTATTTATTACATATTTAGGTTTCAGGTTCTATTTGATATCATTTTGATATCAGAGTTTTGTTTCAAAATGTAGGCCGACAAAATGTACTGGTTGTTAAAAAAAAGTTGACCTATTTTCCCTTATGATGTAACTTCTGGAGCCCTCCCTACTGTAGCATACTGTAACTGCTGCTTAACATTACAGACTGAAATGGTTTCATATGAACTATGCTCATTCTATACATTTTGATTACAGCAGGAGACATACAAACTGCCTCACAGACTCATTGAGAAGAAAAGGCGTGACAGGATAAATGAGTGCATTGCTCAGCTGAAAGACTTATTGCCAGAACACCTGAAACTCACGGTAAGTTCAAATCAGGGAGTGATACAACTCTAGAATAGCACTGCCTATAACTGACAACATCGACATCATGTGGCTGGCTGGTGAAATTACAACAGTCTAATTTATATGGTTGAACATGAATTAAGTATTTTGAAATTAGATTTCTTTTGGTTTCAGTTTGGGTTTCACTGCACATTACATTTTTGAGATGAAATGAACTTGGCACGTTTTGTATATTTCAAAAAACGAATGTAACTGAAAATCTGCTATAATAAATAACAATATGTCAATTATAACACGTCTCGAGACTCTTCAGAGTAGTTCCACTGTTGTTGTTGACTTTGTTGTCGTTAGAGTGTAAAGCCACACCGCTGCTAAGCTGCACGTGTACGTGAGTGTGTGTGTAGAATTAGACATGAAGAAATGCTGACAGTGAGTGTCTCTCCCATAGACTCTTGGCCATCTGGAGAAGGCTGTGGTTTTAGAGCTGACGCTGAAGCATGTGAAAGCCCTCACCTCGCTGCTGGAGCAGCAGCAGCAGAAGATCCTCGCTCTGCAGAGTGGCATGCAAATTGGTGAGGGAGAGAACACACACACACACACAGTGTGGGTTAGATCGGGAAGACAAGATGCAAATCATTATGCAGAGCACACATACAAGGTGATTCTGCAGAACTGTATGTAAATGTCTGGTGATGTGTACATATAGATTATCTTTAGCCCCAGCTATTTTAAATTGAGGTGACAAACCGTAGCTACCATGTAAGAGTACAACATGAGGGAAGGCTTCTTTCTGGAATTTCTAACAGCAAAATTATTGTGACTGCATATTGGTTAGGAGTCACACAGAACAATAAGATTCAGTAAATGATCCAACAACAACAAAATACAAACACTGAACTTCTCCCGATGCTTCTGGAAGTTGTTTTTGAATGTTGTTTTGAAGTGTGTGGTTGTTTTCTTGTGTGCAGACCAGCCACCCCCCAGCCAGGAGAAGAACGAGGAGATGTTCCGCTCTGGCTTCCACCTGTGTGCAAAGGAGGTGCTCCAGTACCTGGCCAATCAAGAGGCTGACAGTGATCTGACACCCAGCCGTATGATCAACCACCTGCACAAGGTTGCTGCTGAGGTCCTCCAGGGTCCAGTCCGCCCCAGGACCCCGCTCACCCCCAGAGCTGAGGAGCCTGCCCACCACCACCACCCTGCACACAAGGAAAAGCCGGCAGGGGCAATGGCACCCAAGCCCAGTGAGGGTCATGGCAGAAATTGTGTGCCTGTCATTCAGCGTGCCTACGCGCAGGCAGGGAGTGAGCAGAGTGGGAATGACACAGACACAGACAGTGGCTATGGTGGTGAGCTGGAGAAAGGCGATGCCGGGGCAGCAAGACCCTCTTACTATGGGCAGGAGAATGAGTTAAAGAGGGCACTGGGCGAGAGGCGGGGGGCCGTAAAGCAGGAAGACAACGAGCCATGCCACAAACGCCAGCGCGTGGAATCGTCTGAAGACGAGTCTCTGTCGGGCGGGGAGTCTTCATCCTCCTCTTCCTCCAGTGGCCACAGCAGCTACATGAGCATGTCCCCCCACCAGGCCGCTGCAGCCCACCCCCTCTGCATGCCATTCTACCTCATCCCCCCCTCAGCCGCCGCCTACCTGCCCATGCTGGAGAAGTGTTGGTACCCAGGGGCCATGCCCATGCTCTACCCCGGCCTCGGGGCCTCTGCAGCGGGCATGGCCAGCGAGAGGCCTACCCAGCTCATGATGTCCCCAAGGGGGCTCTCCTGCCCCTCTGCGATCCCAGACCCCTGTGGACTCCCCTGCCCTACTCCAGGCACTAAAGCAGGTACCCCTCCTTAACCTGGAAACCAAAGACTGACAAAAGAGTATCATGTGATCAACAGTGTTGTTGAACATGAACTGTTCTGTGGAAGGGAGACAGATACCGGTAGGAGGAGAAGACCATTACTGGACAGTCCGATCCCCCACCTCAGCCCTTCCCCCTGCTCCTCACCTCAGCCCTTCCCCCTGCTCCTCACCTCAGCCCTTCCCCCTGCTCCTCACCTAAGCCCTTCCCCCTGCTCCTCACCTCAGCCCTTCCCCCTGCTCCTCACCTCAGCCCTTCCCCCTGCTCCTCACCTCAGAAGGCCAGAAGACTGAGGGGAGAAAGAGCAGGGGTGCTTAGAGAGCAAGGAGGAATGTGTCCCACACACAAACCTTCAGCCGATGATGGATACTCAACTTTAACCTCAGAATGTTGCGGCTTCATGACCCTGAATGCTGGGTAGAATTGATCTGAACCTACCCTTTTCAGACACACACACAAACAATTGTTGAATGTAACAGAGAGGAAATCCCGCTGCTGTTCACTGAGCACCTGAATCAGATAAGGCATTGCCATAGAGATACATAGTCTTTGTAACTCACAGCAATTGTCAACAGTAACCTTTAATCTCAAAGTTACGTACCCTATTACCATCACCGAAAAATCCCTTTGACCACCCCCCCCCCCACTGACTAGCACCCCCACTGTGTTCAGCCAGGTGCCAAGGTACCCATGCTGTCATCCATTGCCCAGTGTTGATGCTCAAAATACTCTAACATTTGCAGACGTTTAAGATGGATTCTCTGTAATTATTGTTTATACACTTCTTGTACATCTCTATTTTTGATACGTGTCCTTGTACTCCGACCTGAGGGAGAGCACACGGAGTAGAGTGCGTGGACGGTTGTTTTGTTGTGTAACTCAGAAAGCGTGTACATATTGTAGCACTGTGCTGGACCCGGGTCTGCGTTCTCAGCATCTGTTTCTGCTCCAAACCTGGTGTTTGTTCATGCTGTTGCCTTTACTTGTGAAAAAGCTGATGACCTTCTGTTCTCAGATGTTTTATGACTTGTACTTGGTATGAATACTGGAGTCGGAAGGAGTGGCAAGAAAGTGAATGTAACGTTTTAAACAGAAGATTAGTTTTCTATAGAAAGAGGTACTTGAGATTTTGTATTTTGGGACCTACAAGAAAGATGTTTGATGTAAATATTTTGTCTATAAATGTTGATATACATTATATAAGCGTATTAATAAAGTATTTTTTTTTCTTGTGGAAAACCTACCTGTTCAATTATTGGTCCTGAAAGAGAGTGAGTGAGAAACATAGTATGTGTGTGTGTGTGTGTTTGAGAGAGAGAGAGATACATGTACTGTAGAGCTGACAGAGTGCATGTAAGTGGGACATCTAATCCCCCAGATCAAGTTGTGTCACTGTACCGCAACAGCCCTGTGGGGGGGAACACTTATGTAATGGAAAGAGCTCTGAGCAGAGGAGGCGCCCAGAGGCTCAGTGCTGCCGCCCCTGTGGCTGTGGGAGGGGCATGGCCCCTGCCTGCTACACACAACACACACACACACATGCAAATATACAATGTCCCTAAAGAATTTGTGGGCGATTGTAACAGCACATGCATTCTGTATAAAGTCATATGAGACAGATTTGTTGTTATGTAGAGACCTTTAACTTTTAGTCCTTTATATTCACCATGAGACAATGCACTGCTGGTTGAATGGTTGAAATCTTGGTAATGCAGCAACCTACCTAGTGTGAAGTTTGTTGTACAATCAGCAACTCTTACAAACTTTATTGACAGTGTGTTGATGTTTACATTTAGAATTTGACAGAAATTGAGTTTGTGTTAGCCGTCATCGGTTACCCTCTAGTCATGCTGCACCTTTACATATCGGTTTTAAAACATTGAAAACAAAGATGGTGATTCCCCGAAAAGAGCTGACACTAGAAGCTTGTTTAATGCATCTACATCTGATGGACTCTTTACTGTCATGTGTGAGTCAATGACTGTGTCTATGTGAATGTCTGTGTGCATCCAGTTCATATGCTCATCCCATTCTCTCACCCTGATGAACCCTCGCAGACTGATCTAGGGAGACAGATGGGTGAACTAGTCAACAGGCATGAGACCAACAGAGATTTGGAAGTATGGTACATTAATAGACCACGCCACAATGAATAGCCTGCAGACAAGTCTTATTCGAAGTGTGATAGGGTATTATCACAATGACAGACAAACACATACACAGGAGTCACATGCAGGGCCACACTGCAATCCTAGTGCTTGCCTGTGATTGGTGGATTGGTAGGCCATAGATGGGAAGGCTCCTCACCAGTTAGCTTCTGAGCCTGGAAAAAGCTCCTCTTAACCTGACTCACACACGCTCACACCTTCATATGGATGGGAAAAGACTGGGTTTTAGTCTATACCCTCCAAATGCACAATTAACGATATGCGATAACACATATTTTACCTAAATATATCCCTAGAATGTAGAAACAATATTGTGTATGCATCAGTAATGAGTGGATCTGGTCTAAATAGAGTTTTGAATGGTGAGTTTGATTTGTAAGCGTGTCGAGTGGTGAGTACAGTGAGTGTAAATGAGCAGTCTTCTGAAGTACAACAAACCAGCATAGCAACAGTGCTGCAATGTGTGTGCAAGTTGTGTCTTGGAAAAACCTTCATAGCGCATGTGTAGATTCAAGTTATGGCTATTGGTTGAAAGTTCTTACTTTTGGGGCTTTTCACAAACCTTAACTTATCACATAAAACATAGTTTGGTGTATTTATTAGTCTATAGCCTTTCAATGCCATCTGCTGGGGAAACAGAGTACATGCATCACAGAAAGTTAATATCAGGACTCCACTCTACAATGAGAAGGCAATGAAAAAAGTGTTATCTTAAGTGTCTTTATTAAATTACATATGACATTTTTCAATTTTTGTCAATTTAAGAAAAAAAGAAGAAATGTAACATGATTATCCTTCAGACTTTAAGAGTTAATACAACTCAATTCTTCACCCCTCCTGCCATTCTCCTTCCCCCTATCAAGCTGCCTGGTCAAGAGGACTCTGGTCCTCCAGTGGCACTGCCCCCTTTATAGGAGGCCATGCCCTGCCTGTGAAAGGGGGAGGAACTGGTGCATGCGGACACTGAGAACACGGTGGGAGGCGAGTTTTGGACAGGGGCGGCAGAGACGTCCTAGCAAACGTCCAGAGGGGCGCAAGCTGAAGACCTCCAAGGCTGGGGTGGGGCTGTAGAGGGTTGGCAGGCCCCAGGGAGGTGCCCGGCATGGGGGTCCTAGTGTGGGTCCTGGTATGAGGGGCCTGGAGGTGCGAGGTTCTAGAGTGGAAGAGAGTTGGGGGTCTGATGTGCTGCAGGGTGAGTTAAGAGAGTAATACAGAGTTCTGGGTACCAGACGGAGGGGCCCAACACTGCTCCGACTTAAGCCTACATGACAAGCTCTTTTCTGGGGTTCAGTGTGCAGGACCAGGGGGCGCTCTGGAGCCAACCTGCGAGACAACTTCAGGGTCGGAGTGGCATTGAGGCTCTTTAGGGTTCTGCCCACACATTCCTTTTTGGGGGATTCTATTGGTGGTTGCTTCTTTTTTGTCCCCTGTAAATGGTTCTCTTTACCTGATGGGCGGCGTCCAGAAGCTGCAATAGGTTTATCATTGGAGGGCATGCCTGTCCGATGTGTTAACTCTAAGCCTGATTGGTTGGAGACAGGCTGAGTGGTTGGAGGGGGGTCAGGGTTGACTTGGTGTCTTGGGAGTGGTGGCCGCGGTCGTCTTAAGGGAGCACCTTCGACGAACAAATTCACCCCCACATAATGAGGCACTTCCACTGCTGCCTGGGAGGGAAAGGGAGTAAATATATGACTCAAATACACATCCACCTGATGTAGATTTGCTACGGGATTGGCGTGTGTGTTTGTGTCTACATTATTCTGAGCGTGTATGTGCTGTAACGACCTCCTTTCCTTCCCCTCACCTGTTTATAGATGAGCTGGAAGCCGCCTGTGCAGGCCCCTGGGTCAGCCCGCCGGTCAAGGACCACCCTCAGTGTGTCCAGCTGCACCGCCGGACAGAGACGGGCAGTAACAGCCGTGGAGGATGCCATGGTGGGACTGGCGTTGATCTCCAGGAGCCAGGGTCTAAGGTCTGTGCCCAGCATGAAGTCTGCCCCATAGAGCTCAAAGCTGCCCCTGCGCCCCTCCACCAGGTCCTGGGCTGTCTGCAGAGCGTGGACCACAGCCTGCTGCATACCTGGGACCACGACCGCCCCCCACGCTGCCCCCCGGCCCTGCCCTCGCAGGAAGGCCTGGAACTCTGAGCAGGACCACATGTTGTCTCCTGGCACCCCTGGGTGGCGCTGTTGGGATGGCTGGAAGTGCTTCTGGATGGAGTTGTTGCACAGATGGACCGAGCTAATGTGCAGAGAGGGATGGAGCGAAAGAATAATGATTCCATGATAGACAAAAGTAAAAGAGCAATGGTTATAAAGCAGGATCATATGATTGATGTACATTCAACCAGCAGAAAACGAGTGTCTCTGTCCCTGACCCTCTCTCCAGCTGACCTGTCCAAGGTGTGGGTGGAGTATGGCTGGGTGGAGAACCGCAGGTAGCACTCTTGGTAGAACCAGACGGTCAGAGGGTTCCAGTCAGTGACTAGGAACCACTGGCGCAAGTCAAACTTTGTGCCATGGACCAACAGTGGGCGCTCCAGGTACTTCTGCACCACCCACTTACTGTCCTTGATCAGGGAGGGGTCACTGTCAACGAGCCTCAGGATGTCA
Organism: Hypomesus nipponensis; assembly: GCF_054491055.1. NCBI lineage: Eukaryota > Metazoa > Chordata > Actinopteri > Osmeriformes > Osmeridae > Hypomesus > Hypomesus nipponensis. Next base: position 10,149,271 of record NC_140369.1, read on the forward strand.
TCCAGACGGTTCATACACATGATCCCTGGGGGAGCAGGGTTCCATATCAATGGAATAGAGAGGCCAAATCACCGTCTTTGGGGATTATAACAGCACACCACGCAGAGAGCCAGAGGGGAACTCACCCCTTCCCCGCGACTTGGCCCCAGGCTTGATAATCCAGATGTTGTGGAGCCCATCAGTGTCCAGCTGTGGGCAGACCTCGTGCAGTGTGGTCAGCATAGCCTGGCAGCGCTCCACATACTCATCTGCTCCCTCTATCAACCCACCATCACTGCTCCAAGCACAGGATAGGACATGGTGGAACCACTGGTGCACTCATAAAACATACTCTAAGATGTTTTTACTCAATTGCTGAAGCACATCAGACTACAAAAGAAATAACAAAAGTGATCTGGGGGGGTTATTCAAGAAAGCAGGTTATGCAACATTCCCGGGTAAGTTAACCCAATGTTGCTACAACTGTTGCTGACAATGTTGCTACAACGCTGGGTGTCAGGTATGTCACATAACCTGCTTTCTGGAATACCCCTGGCCAATACATTCAGACAACACACTCACTGGACAAGCAGGTAGTAGTCACGTATAAACTCTGCCCACTGTTGCTCGCTTAAGCAAGGGGATGTTTCCATGATGACATCAATATCACTGTGATCTAGGCTGTCGAGAAACTCCTGGCATACATTTAAGGCTCTGTCAATGATTCCAGGACCGATAGTCCGAGTTCCCCTGTGCTTGTACTGTTTCCTAAGATCTGTCAGAAAAAAGAGGATATTGGTTTGGCTAAGATAGAGGATACAGAGGATCACAGTGTGCACAGTCATTAAGAGTAAGCTTTAGTTTTCCACTGGGTAATACCCTTAGATACACCTGATGCATGATCTTCCTTCATTATGTCCTCTCTGTCCCCTCCCACCCCACCACTCCTCTCCACTATATACTGGAGCAAGCTGGTGCATGCAGTCCTCCTGAAGTCCTCTTCAGAGTGTCAAAATAGAGTAAGAGAAGGAGAGGGAGAAAAAGAACAGGGTGATTTAAAGTAGTTCTGTGTAAGAATTTTTCAGGGTAATTAGTTTTAGGTTTTTTTTTTTTTGGGGGGGGGGGGGCAGGAGGCTGCCATGGCTGACCAATAAAGGCATGTTTCTCATCCTCCGCCCCAAGCCTATAGCATCGAGGGAAGAAGGTGTCTGGGTCTGCAGCATCAAACCACTGGAGGTTCCTCAAGTTCAGGCACAGCCCCACCTGAGACCAAAAGACAGAGAGTGAAAGACGAAAGAGACGATTAATAAAGAAAGAGGAGGGGTTATTTAAAATATTTCTGATACTGACTGTTCAGTTTATGTGTATAACCTGATATAGACCTTGGTAGTGAAAGTGCCAGCCTTTGCGAAGTGATTGGTCATTTGGTCCTTCCTTAATGAGTGACAGTCTATAGAATCTCTCCGTGTCGTCCAATAGAAGTAAGATGTTTCATTTCGAACCAAACGTGACTGAAATAAAATTGGATGCACGGCAAATCATATGTTTTGAATTTGGTGAATATGTAACACAGTTATGGCTTTACTTTTGTTCTAGAGAATGAACTAGAAGCTCACCAGGAGGCTATACATGTCGTCAGGGTCCTCCTCCTTCTCTCCCTCCACTCCTCGGTCTGAAAGAAGAAGAGTTGCTGGTGTGTGTGTGGTGACAAGTTCTATCTTGATGAGCCTGAAATGTCAATGATCCGTCTGTTGTGACATTTTGGTTGACATGGAGTACTTTACCAAGTATCATTTACCAGGCACAGACGCATCTGACCGGTGCTCCCATTACAGCACCACTCCCATTCAGTAACGGCCATTACAGCTATTATGCAAAGTGCCTCAGTCATACCACAAGCAGGGAGGCTGCTTTCCCTTCCTATTAGACAGGGCACCTACACACATTTACCAGTCTCCACAAACAGATTGACAACAATTAAGCATTCAACAGTTGCAAGAGCCTCCTCCGTTCTGAACCCATCCACCCACCATTGTCATCATTGCTGTCACAATCTCCATCCTCGTCTTCGTCGCCATGGCAATGAACTGCTGGTAGGGAGAGCCGTGGGAGCCGGCGCTCCACCCAGCCTCTTGCCCGCAGCGCTGCGCGGATCACTGGGTAGGGCCCCTGCACAGAGAACACCCTTCGCAACTAATGGAAGAGAAGGAGTGAGAAGGATCACTTTTAAAAGAAATGGGGAAAAGGTCTTTGAATCTTTCAGTAATAGTAATAGGTATCTGTTGTGGGAAGTCCCTAGGCCGTCTCACCTTAACAGCTTTCTCCACCAGGGCCTTGGCTGTTCTCAGTCTGTCTGGGTTGATTACTGGAAGGCTGAGCACACGGCGATGCCCCCTCCCCTCCACAGGGGGCGCTGGTTAAAAAGTATGTAGAAAGGAACACATACATATACACAGACAAGCACACACATACATTGCAGTATCCCAGAGTAGAAACAGAGAAGTCAAGTATGTGTGTGTGTGTGTGTGTGTTCTTACATGGCATGTGCTGCATCCTGCTCAAGATGGGACCATCTGTAGAAGTTCACCCTATACCGTCACCCATGGGTTCCTCTCATCTATCACAAACAAGTTGTTGAGCCACATCTTAATTACTACTGTAGCAAAACCTTTTGTGTGGACAGGTAAAAGATCTAGGTCAGGTGTATATTGAGGTGAGCTGACTTAATCAAATCCCCCCCACCCCTCCAGGGTAGAGACATTCTCTATTCCAGAGATTCCCAACCTGTGGGCTGCGGCCCACTAGTGGTCCATTAGGGTAATGCAGGTGGACCGCCAAACCATTGAAAAATTAAATCTGAAAGAACATATCTATATATTTATGTATACTGTTGATAATTATTATAAAAAAATTGAGGGCGACATCTGTTATGGTCGAGGAAAAAAGCGAGCAGGCGCACAATCTGGCTGTAGGGGTTAAGAGAGCAGTAGCTAAGTTGCTATTAGCTGTTTAGAGTAGCAAGTTAACATAACCTGTTCTGGTTATTAAAAGTCACGTTTATAACTTCACCGGAAATTCTAGACCTGGCCTATTTTTTCACGGAAATAATTATCACTGTCCTGTGCATAACTTTATGAATGGTTGTAGTTAGCAGGTTAGTTCTCTTTACAATTACTGTGGTGCTGAAGGACACTTTGTCTTCTTTGACCACTCAAATAAATAGTTTGGCGTCCGTGGTGTTACACACGTGTGATATGCACGAATTAAGCTAACGGATGTGTTGTTAGGGGGATGCAAAACTATTTGAGCTATGCAAGTGGGCCGCAGAGTGGACACGGTTGGGAATGGCTGATTCTATTCCCTGGACACGGTCTTTCAGCCTACACAGGAATTCAAAGCATGTATTGGTGTAGTAGCCTGTCATATATTACAGACAATAAACAAGCATATTATAGTATAATTGTTGATCAATGATAAATGTTTTTCTAATGAGCATGCAATAGGGGAACTAATAAACCGACCAAAATAAATCTTAGCGGTGGGTTCGCGTTGATTAAACCCGCTCACCTGGCCACACAAGGTCCGGTCCGGTGAGTCCTTACTGTCTGCCTTTCACTCTGCCAGTGACCAGTCCACTCTCCAGTCTTGCGCAGTCCCGCCTCTCTCATGTTCCCATGAACAGTTTATTGTCACCATAACAACTGTCCCTAGGAGACTTGTTGCGCCATGCAGACTAAAATTTAGCCTACCAACCATGCGTAAAAAGAAACCGGATCGCATTTTAGTTGCACCTGTAGGTGCTAAGCTCTTGTAATACATGAGTGAATGCAAACCTGCGCAGACGCAGCATTCTGAGTCATCTGTTTCTCTAGACTCGATACGATACACCCGTCGAGCATATGCTTGATAATTACCCACTGTCTGACGAGCTTTGTAAAATACGAAGGCTTGATATGTTTTCTAATTACATGCTTAACCTTAAAGACATTATGACAGACATTTTCCACTAGATGGCAACCTTGCAGAGGTTTTTACCACGACAAGTGAGTCTGTTCAAGCAAACCTTCCTTGAGGTGAAATAAAATGTGCCCAATACACCAACGCCACAATGGCCCACTATTCACTAGCATTGTAACACTATTCCCTAATGTTAGCAGGTAATTATATCATGCTTCTGTTAGACTTCCATTATACTAGTCTTTACTGTTGAGAATATTATCAGTTCAGCCACAGCAATGCGTCGCAATCCATAGTCTGTCTTGTATTCCTATTGGTTGAGAGAGGCGTGATGCTTGCAGCATCCAGAGCAGCTCTCAACTAGGACCAAAAAAGAGAGGAGAGCATTAAGAGCGCGCGGATCGGGACTTGAAGCTACCATAACGGAACACGAGGATTCTTGAATTCGGTTGGAAAGGTGTTTCTTGTCATGTGGCTGATAGAATCTACAAAAACTGTTTCCAATGCATGACAGCTTCATAAACAGCTTTCTGACAACCAAGCTTGAGCGAGCACCTTGCAGCCGTCTTGGCTACAAGCCTTACCTTTTGACTCTGTGAACAGGTCAAACGGCATCTGTCATGCCTGCCGGAGTCAACGACCCCGAAAGCATGCTAAGCTACCAGGTAAGGTACTGTTTATTCATCAGAACTTAGCCACGGCTATTAGAGCCTAAGAGAGCTTAAGAGCTAAACACATGAATGCTTGGTGATGAATTAAAAGTACCTGACAGCCTTAACCTAATTTTTATTTGTAATCCTGAAGGATTATTCAAGAATAGTCACAATTATTATCTTCATTTCCCACACGCAGTTAATAAAGTTCCCAATGCCCATGTACCAATTGTAGCATAACTGAACAAAATCATGAATATGATATTCCTGCCATGTTAATTTGTCATGATGGTTCAACAGACACGTTTTTTTGGTATGAATAAGATTTGTCAACAAATACTACCTCATATTTTCCCACGGTATAGGCTTACAGTTTGCCCGGTGTACTGTTATTCTTAAAGGTAAGCACGTGTGGAATCCTCAGTGGAGATCTTTATACAGCTGTAAACAGGTGTAGAACTTATGAGTTCAATGCTGTCATGCATGTTACAGGACACAATGAATAAGTCAATAGCCACGTTACCTGTGAAATATAATATAAATAAATAGGCAACATCGTTGCTTTCGTTTATTCAGTGGAGTCTACAAGGTATAATTGACTGAGGTCTGTATTTATAAATATAAACAGAAAAGGCAGAATATAATGTAAACGTGCTTGTTTTCAATGTAATATTTGACTGTGCAGCAATGTGTTGTAGCATCATCAAGTTTATGTATAAATTAATTGTGTCTGATAACACTTGTTTACAAAATGTTCTCAATTACCCTCAAATGACCTTGGCGCCATCCTGATTCCATAAAACATAGCGATTGCGCGGTTACAATGGTCAAATATAGACCCCATGTTGTTGTGATTTTTTAGTATGGTAAGTATGGAGATGGCGACATTCACTAAATGTCGCTTATGCATTAACATGAAAAATATAGCCTCATGTTTCAATACGGGATCAATCTGAGCGTGGTCACCTGACAAGATACGCAGTTCGGAGAAAGACATGCTGTAGAAGAGTATACACACTTAAGCTTGAAGCCAGGAGAAGGTGATGAAAACTCAGGATCAGGAGCGTGTTACCAGTCATTAAGTACAGTACATATAACATGGATGGCACTAACATACAGTAGGCGGTGTTTACGTGCTTGTTGCTGACGCGACATTGAGAACAGATCCAATTTAAGTGGTCAATGTAAAACATGTTTGCTGATAGATCAAGGAGCGTCTTTCCTAAACAGGATGTCTTACCATCCATGTGATCTTATTTTCTTTGTGAGATTAACCTGCTTGTATGATATTCTTGTTATGATATTGTTTGTTTAAAAGGAAGTGGAGATTTGATAGAGTCAGACTGATCAGAAAGGACAGTTTGTGGTGTCCTGGGATAGTGGCAATGAATTTAGACAGAGGGCCAATATTAAAGGCACGGATGTACTGTATCACCCCTCTTGCTCTCTGACACCTAGTCCCTGTATTGTCCCAGAGCTTTTTGTCTACTATTAGGTTTAGCCTGAATGTTACAGAGGTGACCCAATATTGACCAAGATAAAAACCTTGTGGTTTTGTAAATGGGTTTCTAATTGATAATAAACACAAGGCAAGCAATGTTCAGAAAGTGCCTGTGTTTGTGAAGAAGCGTGTTAAACAAGCAAAACTGCAGTACAATTATCATGAAAACAGCCAATGAACCGACAAAAATAGATTAGTTGGGGGCAAAGAGAGAGTGAGACAGAGAATAATATAGAGACCAATATTTGTGTAATTGAACAGTCAGTGAGTAATTCTGCCCAGGTTTAAGCAGTTATAGCAGCACATCTCGTCTTATTTTCCCTCCCCCCTTCTCAACTGTCTGTTTCTCTAATATTTACCCACGCCTCCGTTGCCTAAACTTTGTTAAGCAACAGCAGCAGTAGTAATATCAGTAGCAGCAGCAGTACCAGCAGCAGCAACAGTAACAGCAGCAGCAACAGTAAAAGTAGCAGCAGTAACAGCAGCAGCAACAGTAACAGCAGCAGCAACAGTAGCAGCTGCAGTAACAGCAACAGTAACAGCAGCAGCAGCAGTAACAGTAGCAGCAGCAGCAGCAGCAGTAACAGCAACAGTAACAGCAGCAGCAACGGCAGCAGTAGCAGCAACAGTAACAGCAGCAGTAACAGCAGCAGTAACAATAGCAGCAGCAGTAACAGCAGCACTGTAGCAGTAATAATAGCAGTAGCAGCAGCAGTAGCAGTAATAATAGCAGGAGCAGCAGCCAGCTGGGTGCCCCTGCGGCCCCTCACACACACAAGCCAGCCTGGAAGTGACAGGCCCAGTTGTCTGAGTCAGGATCTGTAACACTGCTGTCAGCTCAGTGTGCTGCTGTAGGGAGAGAAGAGGGAGCAGAGGAAAGGGAGGGCGGGAATGTGAAGAGGAAGAATAGCAGGGGAAGGAAAGGAATAGGGAAATTAGAGAGGTGGGCACGGAAGTATAGTAGTATGATAATATAAACATTGAGGAGTATAGATCAGTTTAATAGGTGTACTGTAAGATAGGTCATTGCAATTGTAAACATTCCTTAGACCTGGTTGTTCCTGATGTGTGATGATGTTCAACAGGGTTGTAGCAGATTTGTCTCTACTCATTAGGGTATTGTCACCCTTGTATTACGTTTCACTTACTTTGGTGTGTGCGTGTGTCTGCCCTCATACTGAAGGGGAGGGCAGTCCAGTCAGTAGAGCAGACGATGCTGTTAGGCTGGGAGGCTCTGATGGGGGCTGGCAGTCATCCTCTCTTTATCTCAGGCCTCATTAGATACATGATGCTGCCTCATCCTTTCCAAGAGGAATCACTTTCTGTCCCCCACAAATTAATATCCCCTCCCTTGGTTTGGGTTGAATTTGGCATTGATCAACTTGATGATTGCCATGCCCTGGTGTCCAGCCCACATGTATTGGGCAGCATTGTCTCATATTGCAAAATCTTAATATTTGCACTTCATTATGCATCCAGACTTAATTTACATATCAAATGTCAACATATAATATGGAGATGACAGACATCCTGACAAAAGGAACCCACTCATCATGTTTAGTCTTATAACAGATTTATTCAAGTAATCTGAAATTCATGTCTTTAATCCTTAGACATTACATTCTGCATCATAAGTTTCCAATAGTGATCAAAGACTCAAGATCCTTGAGACATAACTGTCCTGTTAGTCAGTGCCTCAAGACCACAGCAACAATAGGTTGGAGAAAATGCTGTTGTCCTAGCCTTGATATGCATTGTAAAATTATGAGGGAGTGTGTGTTTTTGTGTGTGTTTTTGTGTGTTTGCGGCGTGACTCCCAACAGCAGTTAGCAGTTAGCGCATTAGAAACTCAAGGACAGCAAGCCATTTAATTGCTTGGAGCAGCGGGACGTGGTGTCATAAGATGCGTGGAAAATGTATATGGAATCATGCTCCCTTAGGTGCTGCAGCTGTGATGGGCCTTGGGGGGGAGGTGAATGTTAGGGTGTGTTGTATTTTGTTATTTATTAGGATCCCCTAATAAATCTTCCTGGGGTCCAATACAAAAAACATACATTTAACTTACAAATATACACAATTAATCATTCAGTCGACATATGCTTTACAAAGATCCAAAAATAAAATGTATAAAAATAAATACAATATCAGGAAATAAGATGAATCATCCACTGTTTGTTCAGTCATTTAATTCCATAAAATATTTTTGCTATCGTTTTCTTGAAAATGGCACTGGCATTTGTTTTAATAATTTGATCTGGAAAATAATTCCATTCAGTAATGGCTCTGTAAATGATTTGAGGAGATTTGTCTTTGTCTTAGAGATAACCCAGAATAGTCTGGTCAGATGGTAATGTTTGCTTCTGATGTACACAACATTTTCGGAAAAATACTGTTGTTTTTTGTCATTTAGGACATTCCTGAAGAAAATCAGAATACTGGATTGTAATCTGTTTATTACAGGAAGCCATGAAAGATTTCTGTGCATTTGAAAAACATTTCAATCACATGCACTCAGCACCTTGGTGATGCAAGTGGCACCTCAGGTTCCCTTTGGGCTTTTCTTTAATTAGTTTGGCCTCATAAAAGGACACTAGAGGTTAACCCATTACCCTCTTCAAATAGAAAATAACTGAATGACTGCAAATATAGTGAGCATGCTGTATAGCCAGTAACGTTAATGAGCTGTGGCCAAACCCACACTTGTCATCAATGGTTCATTATAGTGGACAGTCCTCAGTGTCTAAATAGAGAAAGACTAGGATATACAGGCATCTGATATCTTTGTTCATTTATGAGTGCACCATTGAGGTTCTGTAATGTCAATATGGTGTTATCCTAGTCTCTAATATGTACCCTGTACCCAGCCTCCTGGTTCCTCCCTGGTCCCCTGCCACCCTAAAAGGACACTGACCCATTCTCATACTCTCCCTCTTCATTTGCACTCAACAGAATCGAAGAAATTGATGAGATCTAATGGCCTTTTTTTCTGTGACTAAAAGCTTTTAGTAGCTCGTTTTCTGGGTGTGTGTCTGCGTGTTGCTGCCCAGCACAGGATCCAGTCCTGGTGCAGCTGATTACCCAGCACAGGATCCAGTACTGGTGCAGCTGATTACCCAGCACAGGATCCAGTACTGGTGCAGCTGATTACCCAGCACAGGATCCAGTCCTGGTGCAGCTGATTACCCAGCACAGGATCCAGTCCTGGTGCAGCTGATTACCCAGCACAGAATCCAGTCCTGGTGCAGCTGATTACCCAGCACAGGATCCAGTCCTGGTGCAGCTGATTACCCAGCACAGGATCCAGTCCTGGTGCAGCTGATTACCCAGCACACAACCCAGGCCCACAGATTGAATAGCTGCCATCATTCACCAAACCACAGCTGCACAGCCTGATAACACAGGTTGTGTGTGCATGTGTGTGTGTGGACTTGTTTAGCTATTATTTGGTGGACCAATTGTCAGTTTCAGGTTAGGTTTCTTTTGTTAAAGTTAGGATTGAGGTTCCGGTTAGGGTAAGCCTTAAGGTTAGGTTTAAGGGTTAAGGAAAACAGGATTTTGACTGGGACTAAATTGTGAGTCTCTACAAGAATTGCAATACAAACTTGTGTGTGCGTGCGTGTGTTGGTGTCTCAGTGTCTCCATGCAGGCTGCCTGAGGAGGAAGTGCAAGGGCAGAGAGAGAGTATTGTGACAGACCGTTCAAATTGTGAGGAAAATGCAGCACCTCCGCATGAGTTTTAATGAGGTCTGAATGTGAATGCAATATCAGGTCACCCAAAAATGAATTTCTGCATTAATTTGCTCTTCGTCATACAAATTTCCCTTTCATCCCAGTTCATAACTCAAAAAAGATGTGTGGTACAGGATTTATTCTGAAGTCCTTTTCTTAGCGAGTCAAATTACTGTACATTACTGATGTTTATCGGGTCAGCCCGTGAAACTAGGAAAAATCTATCAGAATCCTGTATTCCAATACAATACACATTGTGGATATGCACACACAGATACACACACTGAAATACACACCTGTAAAGCTACAAGAGCTACAAAGGATCTCCATCTTAAGCTTCATCTCTCAACTCAGTGTAGTAGTTCAAAATACTGTGTGCTGACTGGATATTTAGATTCCCAATTACAGTAAAAAGCCAGTGTTGGCGCAGGCACTGGTGTAGGGAGTTGTTGAAATGAGTCCACACACGCAGACACATTGAATGAGGAAGCACAAACACAGCGTATGCCATGCCAGATGGGCTGGCCTGCCTGAAGAGTTACTGTGATCCATCAAGGCTGTCAGAGAGATCCTGATTAGTTTATGTCCATGATTTAGGATCTAAGGTGCCTCTGGAGATTACACACACACACACACACATACATATTGCAGATCCCGTATAGCTCCTGTCTGGATAGCCTGAGACCACACCCTAGATTAACATTACTGTACATTTTTCAGTTAATAGTACATACATATAATTAATAAGCATTGATGAACTGTGGAGGTTGCTCAGTATAGTTCAAATGTTGTACAATATGGTTGAACTTGAGACACAGTAGTTATCATGACTCTTATCTATTTATTCAAATGAATGGTCATTACCCGGCTTCCACAGAGCTTGATAACGACCCATTCATTTGAATCAGGTGTGCTGGAGCAGGGAAACATCTAAAACATGCAGGACAGCGGCTCTCTAGGACCAGGGTTGCCTTCCCCTGGTTTAGGTCAATAGTATTGACATGGGATTGTCCAATAATAACCGGATGGGGTCATTTCACTAGCTGGCCAATCAAAAAGAGTTGGCTCAACCAAAATATTTTCTACAAATATAACTTAAATAGACTACGTAACCTTGATTCCTGACCCAAACCCATAGTTCCAACATAGTACTCAATTTACACACACTTCTCCTTACTAACACACTTATGTCTTGTTTTTCTATGTTATCACACACACAAACACACAGTATCAATACTGCCCCCCTTGGTGCTCAGAATGCTAGCTCTGAGCACATGTTCACACCCTTGTCTCCATGTAGAGTATGAGGAAGCATCCATATTCATGAGAGCTTTATTTACACCTCAGTGTGTGCGCCACAGGTCTGTCAAAGGTTGCATTACTATTGAGAGGAGCCGGTAGGATGAAAGCACAGTCATAACAGATCCACTCCTACACACTTGACCACTCAGCTATTGCAACTGAGCTAATAGTGCATCTTAGCACACCAGATTATTACGTAAACCCCTCAACACGAGATTGAACACTGATGGCAGAGCACTGAATCATGGTGATTCAAATATCAATAATATGCAGTACAAGTTGCTCCTGTAGACTGGATTAAATACGTCATTGGGAAAGGGTGCTATAAAATGGTTGGAACAGGAATGGTAATGACTAGATAGAGATCAGTGCAACTCCTTGGAGACAGATGAGGTTGCCGCGCAGACCGCCCACATCCACCCAGCCTACTGGACTGGACTGAGAACGTCATCAGGGGGAAACTTCACAATACCCATGACTCCTCTAGAGCTGAACTATACTCTGTCTCTGTCTTATTCTCACTCTGTCTCTTTCACTCATTCGATTAGTTACACTCTTAAAGAGAAGTACAGAAAACATCAAATTGATTGCCACTTGAGTGTGTTTTTCTTATGATTCCCTTGGTCTCTGAGACTAGTCTGTTTGTTTTAAGTCCATCTCTCAGTAGTATGAATTGTAGCCATAGATTAGCCTAGATTTGCACTCACTATCTCTCACTCTCTCTGTGTGTGTCTCTCTTTCTCAGTGCTGCCCAGTATGAAGGCTTTGATGCCTTTCCATAATAGGATCTCAATTATGGGTTTCTGGTTCCCGGGCTCTTAATAACTTCCTATAGTGGTTTTCTCTGGTCATAATGACCTTCTGCAGAACATAACTCTTCATCATGACTGGCTGTGCCTACCGTATGTGTGCGTTTTGTGTGTGAGGACTGTAAAACAACATGTAATACATACATATATATATACTGTATATCCATATAATATCCGTATTTTCACCGTTGGGTTCGAGTCATTTCTTTTTTGTCTCTGTGTGTGGCTCCTTCAGAGGCCTGATGAGGAGGTGGTGGTAGACCAGGGAGGGACCAGCTCAGTCCTCAACATCCACTATGAGAAGGAAGAGCTGGAGGGTGAGTACCAGAAACCTGACCTCACAGACCAGCTTTGTCTCCTTAATAAGTTAATAAATCTCTCTGTCTCTGTCTCTCTCTGTCTCTCTGTCTCTCTCTCTCTGTCTGTCTCTCTCTCTCTCTCTCTCTCTCTCTCTCTCTCTCTCTCTCTCACTCTCTCTCTATCTGTCTCTCTCTCTCTGTCTCTCTCACTGTCTCTCTGTCTCTCTCTGTGAGTGACTGTGTGTGTGTGTCCAGCCAGACAGGCAGGCTCATGTTTGTGTTGTTGCATTTTTCATGAGGCTATACAGCATTCAAGACCACCTTTGTGATCTAGAAAGTGCCTGTGTCATTCATGGAGTATTTGATTAATAATGCATCTTGCAGGTACACTTGAGAATACCAGTGGGGGCCTAATCTGTCAACGCCGAGGGAGCGCACACACACACACACACACACACACACACACACACACACTAGTAGCACATTTTCCCACTACCCGTAGATGAATGGTAATGTCTGTCTGGTGTGCATCCAGCACAGTAGTTCTGGTTTCTCCCCAGCCCAAATATACTGTCAGAAGATTTGGTCTGTTTTTGTTATTGTCAGCAGCTGTCTGGTCACTGTAATTCAGTGAATACTTCCTAATTCACACACAGGCACACCACTTTCATACACACACAAACACTTTCTCACACAGACACATACCACACAAACACTACACACACACACAACTTTGCAACATGTGTCTGCCAAAGCCCTGGTGCAATATGTTTAATTCATAAATGTTTGTCTAACAGACACTGGCTAGATTAACTATCTCTAAATGTATCAGACATACAGGATCTTAAATGCTGCCTTATTCTTGGCCATTGCTCTCTCCTCCCTCTCTACTGCTCCCTCACTGGGATGTGCTAATGTAAGGACAAGACCAATGAAACCCTCACGTTCCACACTGCTCTGCTCCTTCCTCCTATTCCTATGCCTTAACCCCATGCTTTATTTCTCCCTCCCTCCTTTCCCCTCCCTCTATCTCTCACTCTCCATGAAGTTAAAAAGTTGTGCATGAAGTTGTGCTCAAGGTAAACATGTTTTTTAGAATACTTCATCAGTAGAAGTTCCCCTCTCTTCCCTTTCTACTTTATTCTGGCCCAGGCCACAGGACTCTGTTTGTGGGGGTGCACATGCCCATGGGCAGGCAGAGTCACCGCCACCACAGGCCCCACAGCTCACGCCACCGCAAGAAAGAGAGGCGGACCAGCAGCACTCCCAGCCAGCCGCAGGAGGTGGAGGGAGAAGGGCCCTCGTCTTCTCATGGTACAACATATACCTCATAAATACAATAGCCCAATGAATCACTCTCTGAAAGGGTATTCTGTTGAAGGACTGCGTTTTATGTATTGAACCTTTCTAGGAAATGTGTTTTGTCATGCATGCAGGCTCGCCTAAACTGTAAGTCCATGTTTCAGTTATGGTAGAGGGCAGTGGTTGTGCACTGTGTCAATACAGCCTCAGGGCAGGGCAGTGGCTCTTATCCATCCATCCATTTCACACTCACACACACATGCAGCCAGCCCTGCAGGCTTCAATTGACAACCCCGCTAATTAGCCTCCCAGAGCAGGAAGTCACTCAAACACACAGTATGTGTGACTGTTTGTGTGTGTGTGTGTGTGTGTGTGTGTGTGACCGAGATTTGCCAATGGGAAACAAATATGAAGTTCACAGTCTGTCACCAGCCAGTCAACAACAGTGAAGCTAACGATCAATACTTTTTCCATCAAACAAGTCAGTAAAACCTGTAAGACTTTATTGATATTTAAACAAATTATTCTCGTTCAGCCACAACACAACCTCCCTGCCATTCTCCTCTTTCCTCCCCTCCCTCCCACCGGCCTCTCCTTCTCCTCCTCCATCTCTCCCCAGACACGCCCTCTCAGAGGGTGCAGTTCATCCTGGGGACAGAGGAGGACGCGGAGCATGTGACCCACGAGCTGTTCACAGAGCTGGATGAGATCTGTGTGAAGGAGGGCAAAGATGCCGAGTGGAAGGAGACAGCCAGGTCAGAGACTGCTGGCTCTCCCAGCTGGACGCTCATGCATCCAGCACCCTGCACTGAGGGTTTAACAGCTGCACCTCTCAATCAAATACCCTGTCCATGCATCCCCATTCTTTTTTTTGCTTCTGAAACTGACATTTATTCTTGGTTATTTGTGAATCTTGGTGCTCATCTCTCACTACTGTCCCCCTGCCTCACCCCCTGCCCCGTCCCCCTGCCTCACCCCCGTCCCCCTGCCTCACCCCCGTCCCCCTGCCTCACCCCCTGCCCCGTCCCCCTGCCTCACCCCCGTCCCCCTGCCTCACCCCCTGCCCCGTCCCCCTGCCTCACCCCCGTCCCCCTGCCTCACCCCCTGCCCCGTCCCCCTGCCTCACCCCCGTCCCCCTGCCTCACCCCCTGCCCCGTCCCCCTGCCTCACCCCCGTCCCCCTGCCTCACCCCCTGCCCCTCCAGGTGGCTGAAGTTTGAGGAGGACGTGGAGGACGGGGGTGAGCGCTGGAGTAAGCCCTACGTGGCTACCCTCTCCCTTCACAGCCTGTTTGAGCTGAGGAGCTGCCTCATCAACGGCAGTGTGCTGCTGGACATGCACGCCAACAGCATCGAGGAGATCGCTGGTCAGTGGCACACACACTTAACATACATTGGAAATGGTCAAATCAGATATCATCAATAATCATAGTATTATACAGTGTTTGAACATGTGGAGCTATGTTATATGCCCTTTGTAATACTCTGCCACTGCTCAAAAGCTAAAAATGCAAAAAAAATGATTAAGAACTTGAGTTTGAGAGAGGGTTGGAAAATTGAATGAAATTCAAATGACCACAGCAACTAGACATACCAACTAGTACAATACCTAACCCTAAACCCACAAGCTTTCAGAACAGCAGTACCTCCATGCCTGCACCAGGTCTGTTACTGTGACTCACTACTGTTATGGTGACTCACTGCTACTGGGGCTTTTCAACGCATCTTCAGAAGACAAAACACAAACTCCCTGAATGACTGGAGAAGTAAACTGTTACTGTCTCTAGCACACACACACACACACACACACACACACACACAGTCCTGCCTGTCAGTCAGTTGACCTTCCTGATGGTTAAACAGGTGGACTAAAGGTGACAGACAGGTGCACAGACTGAAGGGGTGACTCTCCTCCCTCATCCCTCTCCTCTCTTCCTCCTCTCCATGTGACACCTGCCACCCGCACCTGTCACGTCCACTCTCTTCACCAGGGATTAGAGAGAGGCCTAACAAGAGGACAGACAAGGAGGTAGAGAGAGAGAAGCAAAAGTTGAGATTGAAACAAATGAGAGACAAACGAGACAATGACGAGCAGATGTAAAGTTGAAGTAGGTATGACGTTCCATTCGAAGGGGAGGCAATGAGACGCTGCGGAGGACTGCTTCACTTTATCTTCCTGTCTGTGTCCTTGCTTATGTTAGCGGAGCAGTTGAGACCGGAATTGGAAATGTACTCAATGGCCTTTAGGTGTGCTTAGAATTACAGCCAGCCCCAGAGTGTGTGTGTGTGTGTGTGTGTGTGATACGGCCAAGGTGAAGTGAGTGTTATTGATTAAGGAGGAAAGATGGAGAGACGGGGCATGATGCAGGGAGCGAGGAGCAGTAATTCACTTCTGACTCAGCAGTTTCGGCCTTCGGATGACAGGAGGGTGGAAAGGCGGGGAGTGGATGGACAAGAAATATGGAGGGATTTTTGATCACAGAACATGTCTTTGGTTAAATCACACACACTCAAACACATGCACATATTCACACACACACACACACAAACATTCTGCAATTCACCAAGGTTACACACCATCTGTGGAGGCATTTCCTTCGGCAGGCTTCCCATGGTGTATTGACACATTCTGCTGTCTTAACACATGACATATGATTGAGTTAGTGAGTAGAGTAGTAGCCCTGGTTAGAGATGTGCCAGTTTGAACGGTTGAATGGTGGAGCATGAGACTTCATGAGTGGCGTGTCCTCGTGCTGCAGACATGGTGTTGGACCACCAGGAGGCGTCCCACGAGCTGGACGACAGCGTGCGTGTGAAGGTGCGCGAGGCGCTCCTGAAGAGGCACCACCACCAGAACGAGAAGAAGAGGAACACCCTGATCCCCATGGTGCGCTCCTTCGCCGATGCGGGCCGCAAGCAGTCAGAGCCCCACAACATGGACAAGGCTGGTAGGTAGAGAGATGTGGAGGGGGGGGGGGGGTGTCAACCTAACCTTAACCTTAACCCTGCTGACAGAATCGGGAATAGGTGTGAATAGCAGGCAGACCCTAAAGGATGACAGACAGAGGAACAGAGAACACCTAACCTAATGTCACATGGGCACTGGAGCTGGCCCGTCGACCTCAAATCTATTCAATTGTTCCCACCAGATGGACTGTATTGACAGAATAAAGATTGCAGCATTTTATGGATCGTTTCAGTCTCTGGGCAGTGGACCAACTGTGCAGAGGAAATGTACTGAGTCTGCTGTACTTACCCCGACCACCCCCCCAACCCCTCCCCTACACATACACATACACACCCTCCCCTACACACACACTCACACACACACATACACACCCTCCCCTACACACAAACATACACACCCTCTCCTACACACACACACACACACCCTCCCCACCCCTACACACCTACACACCCTCCCCTTCACACACACACACACCCTCCCCTCATCCACAGGTCCTGCTGTCTCCCCCCAGCCTCCTCCCTCCAGTGTAGAGGTGAAGAACGGCGCCAACCCAGACAGTGCCCAGGTAGACCTTAGCAAGGTAACCTACTCAGTCCTCACACACACTTCTCTCTATCTGTACCCTGCATGGAGTAGCCTTCATATGACCAGTGCTGGTCTTGGTGTGTGGGTTTCAACAGCATGACAGGCTACTGTGTGTGTGCCACTGTGAGGGGGAGAGGGCATGATAGAGACGGGCCTGAAGGGCTGACACATCTACTGCCATCAATGTGCAGTGCCATCCAGAGACCATCTGGGTCACACAGCACTGCCTAGGGGCCAGCAGGGGAAATGAACATGGAAATGATGAGTGAATACTTTTTTGTGGGTGGTTGTGCTTGCGCCAGATCACATACTCACTTCTGGCATAGCTTAGTCTGCAGCCCCAGAGGGCGCATCTGGTCCCAGACCTGAGACAGGATAGAAACTGACACGCACACAGACCAATGCACACACACCCACTGAAACAGACAGTGTGAAAGAAACATGCCCATCTGGCAAAACAGGCATGGATCCTGTGGTGTTAGAAAGAGTTCCCAGTGAGTGGAAGTCAGCCTCGCTCTCTCCCAGGTGGACATGCACTTCATGAAGAAGATCCCCACAGGAGCGGAGGCCTCCAACGTGCTGGTGGGGGAGCTGGACTTCCTGGAGAGACCCATCGTGGCCTTCGTCCGCCTGTCCCCCGCTGTGCTGCTCACGGGCCTCACTGAGGTCCCCATACCCACCAGGTACAGCCACGAGGAGGGGGAAACACACACTGCACCGTGTGTGTGTGTGTGTCATGGGAGGAGAGGAGGCTGAAACAAAGGGGGGTGTGAGTCACTATTGTACATGCTTATGGATTTCTCTAATCTGTTTATTTATCTGATGCATTGTAATGCTGATTATAGTTATTACAAGGAGTTACAGACTATGATTCTAGTCATTCTGACCATACTGAAAGGTTCCTGTTCATCCTCCTGGGCCAGGATGGAAAGGCTCAGCAATACCACGAGATTGGCCGCTCCATGGCAACCATCATGACAGACGAGGCAAGGGCCCCTCCCTCATGACTTCAGTCCCACCGTCCATATCCCCCCCCCGTCCCCCAGATCTTCTCCTAAGCGGTGCTGTGCTTCCATGGTAGATCTTCCATGATGTGGCCTACAAGGCCAAGGACCGAGAGGACCTTCTGGCTGGGATAGACGAGTTCCTGGACCAGGTGACTGTGCTGCCCCCTGGGGAGTGGGACCCCTCCATACGCATCGAGCCCCCCAAGAACGTCCCCTCCCAGGTGACATTGACAGCTTTGGCATTGTATGACATGGCAGAGTACTGAACACTCACTGCTCTCACCGATTGAAATGTGACTTGACAACTCAGTGTGTAAAAAAAAAGACGACCAGACGTCATACATTGCTTTCAGCTGCATTTGAAAGAAGTAGCAATGTAAGGATTTGGCTGCGTGTGCATGTGTAGGAGAAGAGGAAAATGCCGGGGGTTCCCAACGGCGCCACCTGCGTGTTGGAGGAGGAGCTCCATGCTGAGGACCATGGTCCTGAGCTGCAGAGAACAGGAAGGTAACACGACTGCTCTGCATCAACACTGACCTTACAGGCTCGCTTTCAACTGGTGCTTACTGCTGCTCTCTCCTCTACTCACACTCTGCTGCTCTCTCCTCTACTCACACTCTGCTGCTCTCTCCTCTACTCACACTCTGCTGCTCTCTCCTCTACTCACACTCTGCTGCTCTCTCCTCTACACACACTCTGCCGCTCTCTCCTCTACACACACTCTGCCGCTCTCTCCTCTACACACACTCTGCTGCTCTCTCCTCTACACACACTCTGCCGCTCTCTCCTCTACACACACTCTGCCGCTCTCTCCTCTACACACACTCTGCCGCTCTCTCCTCTACACACACTCTGCCGCTCTCTCCTCTACACACACTCTGCCGCTCTCTCCTCTACACACACTCTGCTGCTCTCTCCTCTACACACACTCTGCTGCTCTCTCCTCTACACACACTCTGCCGCTCTCTCCTCTACACACACTCTGCTGCTCTCTCCTCTACACACACTCTGCCGCTCTCTCCTCTACACACACTCTGCTGCTCTCTACTGTAATGCATGACCCCTGCCGCTCCTCCTGGTTAGGTTGTTTGGAGGTCTGATTCTGGACATCAAGAGGAAGGCTCCGTTCTACCTGAGTGACTATAGAGACGGCATTAATCTGCAGTGTGTCGCCTCCTTCCTGTTCCTCTACTGCGCCTGCATGTCCCCGGTCATCACCTTCGGAGGACTGCTCGGAGAGG
Source organism: Hypomesus nipponensis (assembly GCF_054491055.1). Classification (NCBI taxonomy): domain Eukaryota; kingdom Metazoa; phylum Chordata; class Actinopteri; order Osmeriformes; family Osmeridae; genus Hypomesus; species Hypomesus nipponensis. Next base: position 10,168,601 of record NC_140369.1, read on the forward strand.
CCACCGATGGGTGCATTGTGAGCACACACACACTGACACACACTATGATACTGTGAATGTGTCCACATAACACATATAACTGGATCTGTCCTGCTGTGTGTTTGTAGAGTGCCATCGAGTCTCTGCTGGGTGCTTCCATGACAGGGGTAGCCTACTCCCTGTTCGCTGGCCAGCCCCTCACCATCCTGGGGAGCACAGGCCCTGTGCTGGTCTTTGAGAAGATCCTCTACAAGTTCTGCAAGTCAGTGCTTTCTGCGTTCCCATACTCCACATGATATCCAGAACTTTGCAATAGTAGTTCTTCACGCCTTGGATTAGTAGTATCAAAATCCTTTTGTTCATGAAACATATGAATGCCTGCTCTTCTCACCCCTCTCTCCACTGTCTCTCTCCCCCTCTCTCTGTGTCAGGGACTACGGCCTGTCCTACCTGTCTCTGAGGACGTGTATCGGCCTGTGGACGGCCTTCCTGTGTCTGGTCCTGGTCGCCACGGACGCCAGCTCGCTGGTGTGCTACATCACCCGCTTCACGGAGGAGGCCTTCGCCTCGCTCATCTGCCTCATCTTCATCTACGAGGCGCTGGAGAAGCTCATCCACCTGGGGGAGCTCTACCCCATCAACTCCCACAGCAACCTGGACCAGCTCACGCTCGCCTAGTGAGCACCACCTCCGCACCATCAAGTCGATTGTCCCCCAATTATACGAGGGGCAGAGATCATTAAGTGTGCAGAAGTAAAGCTCAGCCTTGCCCAGACACAACTGCGTGCCACCCTCCGTCCTTCACAACTTCCCACTACAATGCTCCATCCTCCTGAGAGCTCTCTTGTTACGGGCCTGTGCTTCAGAGATGAGGCATGCCCCATCCTCCTGAGAGCTGTCTTTGTACTGGCCTGTGCTTCAGAGATGAGGCATGCCCCATCCTCCTGAGAGCTGTCTTTGTACTGGCCTGTGCTTCAGAGATGAGGCATGCCCCCTCCTCCTGAGAGCTGTCTTTGTACTGGCCTGTGCTTCAGAGATGAGGCATGCCCCCTCCTCCTGAGAGCTGTCTTTGTACTGGCCTGTGCTTCAGAGATGAGGCATGCCCCCTCCTCCTGAGAGCTGTCTTTGTACTGGCCTGTGCTTCAGAGATGAGGCATGCCCCCTCCTCCTGAGAGCTGTCTTTGTACTGGCCTGTGCTTCAGAGATGAGGCATGCCCCCTCCTCCTGAGAGCTGTCTTTGTACTGGCCTGTGCTTCAGAGATGAGGCATGCCCCCTCCTCCTGAGAGCTGTCTTTGTACTGGCCTGTGCTTCAGAGATGAGGCATGCCCCCTCCTCCTCAGAGCTGTCTTTGTACTGGCCTGTGCTTCAGAGATGAGGCATGCCCCCTCCTCCTGAGAGCTGTCTTTGTACTGGCCTGTGCTTCAGAGATGAGGCTTATGTCTCTGTGTCCTCTTCATCCTGCCATCAATTCCACAGCTGTGCTGAACTTACTGCTCTTACTGCCCTGATACCTGTGGTGATGCCACTGTGGATTCGTGTCACATTGAATAGTCTGTGATGTACCTGGGCTTTCTTTCTTTGTGTGTGCGTGTGTGTGTGTGCGTACGTTCATGTGTGTAGCTGTCGGTGTGCAGAGCCTGGAGAGCCTAGTAATGCCACTCTGGAGCTTTGGAGTAAGAGGAACATAACAGCCTCCACTGTGCCCTGGGCTAACCTCACTGTCAAGGTAACCACACACTCACAATAACACAGAAACAAGTGCCTCTCATTACATTATTACATTATCTAAATATTAGTACAGTATTACATCATCTTATGTAGCGTTATGAACACACAGTATGTGTAACTTTTTAGTTTTTTGTCTGAGGATTTGACACATCAATCTCCTTTCTTTGTTTGATGTAGGAGTGTATGAGCATGCAGGGCCAGTTTGTGGGCACAGCGTGTGGCCACCACGGCCCCTACACCCCCGACGTGCTCTTCTGGTCGGCCATTTTGTTTTTTGCCACCTTCTTGATGTCCGGCTTCCTCAAGCAGTTCAAGACCAGCCGCTACTTCCCAACCAAAGTATGTCAATATCAACGAGTCAGAAAGTAAATATTTCCCTGTAATATAATTTATTAATACCATAGATTTGTTTGGTTTTGTTCAGGTGCGGTCGATGATCAGTGACTTTGCAGTCTTCCTGACCATCGTGATCATGGTCCTGCTGGACTACTGCATCGGAGTGCCCACTCAGAAGCTGCAGGTGCCCAGCAAGTTTCAGGTAGGACATCTTGATTTATTCAATGCAACTGTAATATATCCTCTGATAAAGCATTACTGGGACTCCAATAGTGCACATACAGTATAACACATAGGTTAATATTTCATTTTGAGAAGACGGAAAACAAAAATGGGAACTGTGAATCATAGCATGTGCACCACAATATGATTATCGACATATTAAAGTCAGCTCCTCCCCATGTGTGCTGCATGTGTGTGTGTGTTGGTGTGTTCTACCAGCCAACGCGAAACGACCGTGGCTGGCTGATCAGCCCCATAGGAGACAACCCCTGGTGGACGGTCCTGGCTGCCGCCATCCCCGCCCTGCTCTGCACCATCCTCATCTTCATGGACCAGCAGATCACTGCTGTCATCATCAACCGCAAAGAGCACAAACTGCTGGTGAGATACCAGCTGCTGGCGTCTGGACCACAGCCTGTCAGGTTCACCTAGAGAACGTTCATACAGTACAACTTCAAATATTGTATGTGGTTGGTTACAGGAGCTCAGCTATTTGATCATTCAGTCTCATTTGCTTGTCGAATTCTGACCAGCCCCCTCTCTCTGAGTGAGAGACAAATACTGAACTCCTCCTCTTTGGAGCCAGTGTGTCTCAGATGTGTGTGTGTGTGTGTCTCCCCGCCCCTGCAGAAGGGCTGTGGCTACCACCTGGACCTGCTGATGGTGGCTGTGATGCTGGCCGTGTGCTCTCTCATGGGCCTGCCCTGGTTTGTGGCGGCTACCGTCCTCTCCATCTCCCACGTCAACAGCCTGAAGCTGGAGTCTGAGAGCTCCGCTCCCGGGGAGCAGCCCCGCTTCCTGGGGATCAGAGAGCAGCGCTTCACCGGCCTCATGATCTTCATGCTCATGGGCTGCTCTGTGTTCATGACCGGGGCTCTGCAGGTGCGTCTGAGAGCTGGGCTAAGCTCAAACGACTAACGCTAACCTCACTGAGAGCTGGGCTCAGCTCAAACGACTAACGCTAACCTCACTGAGAGCTGGGCTCAGCTCAAACGTCTAACGCTAACCTCACTGAGAGCTGGGCTCAGCTCAAACGTCTAAAGCTAACCTCACTGAGAGCTGGGCTCAGCTCAAACGACTAACGCTAACCTCACTGAGAGCTGGGCTCAGCTCAAACGACTAACGCTAACCTCACTGAGAGCTGGGCTCAGCTCAAACTTCTAACGCTAACCTCACTGAGAGCTGGGCTCAGCTCAAACGTCTAACGCTAACCTCACTGAGAGCTGGGCTCAGCTCAAACATCTACGCTAACCTCACTGAGAGCTGGGCTCAGCTCAAACGACTAACGCTAGCCTCACTGAGAGCTGGGCTCAGCTCAAACGTCTAACGCTAACCTCACTGAGAGCTGGGCTCAGCTCAAACATCTACGCTAACCTCACTGAGAGCTGGGCTCAGCTCAAACGACTAACGCTAACCTCACTGAGAGCTGGGCTCAGCTCAAACGACTAACGCTAACCTCACTGAGAGCTGGGCTCAGCTCAAACGACTAACGCTAACCTCACTGAGAGATGGGCTCAGCTCAAACGACTAACGCTAACCTCACTGAGAGCTGGGCTCAGCTCAAACGTCTAACGCTAACCTCACTGAGAGCTGGGCTCAGCTCAAACGACTAACGCTAACCTCACTGAGAGCTGGGCTCAGCTCAAACTTCTAACGCTAACCTCACTGAGAGCTGGGCTCAGCTCAAACGTCTAACGCTAACCTCACTGAGAGCTGGGCTCAGCTCAAACATCTACGCTAACCTCACTGAGAGCTGGGCTCAGCTCAAACGACTAACGCTAGCCTCACTGAGAGCTGGGCTCAGCTCAAACGTCTAACGCTAACCTCACTGAGAGCTGGGCTCAGCTCAAACATCTACGCTAACCTCACTGAGAGCTGGGCTCAGCTCAAACGACTAACGCTAACCTCACTGAAAGCAATCCCCACTGCTCGTCGGATGTCCTCAGAAACTCGGGCTTCAGTTGTTGTCCGTGTCTGGATTCATACCCAGACATATGTACTGCTCACTGGGGTTCCCAGTGGTGTAGCGTTTCCACAAACACCCACACTGTGCCAGTCTTAGTGTGTGTTTGAGTCTGTGCGTGTCTTTCATGTGTTGCAGTTCATCCCAATGCCAGTCCTGTATGGAGTATTCCTTTACATGGGAGCGTCTTCACTGAAGGGCATCCAGGTACTACTCACCAACACACACCTGTTGTGTGTACTAGGACACGCTGGTGGACAGTGTTTACAGTCAAAAGGAAACTTCCAGTTGATCTCTGGTGTGTAGTTAGTCTGTCAGTGGGAAGGTTAAGGTGTCGGCTCTCCTGGCCTACTTACAAGCTGCTCTCTGGTTCATCACCTGTATGGGGAGAAGCTCAAGTGGGCCAAGTCCCCTGCTATCTGCTGTCTCCTTACTCTCACGCCCTCACCTTGTCTTTATTACATTTGGATCACCTCTCACTTTCTCCTTATTACATAAAAAAAATTGAAATGTTCTGTCTTGCCCGTGTCTTTCTCAATCTCATTCCACTCGTTTTTCAAATGTGCCGAATCTCCCACGGGATGAGCTGTCTTGCCTTCATCTGTCTCATTGTCCCTCTCTTGTTTCCCTCAGTTATACGACCGCCTCCTGTTGTTTGCCATGCCCCCCAAGCACCAGCCAGACTTCATCTACCTGCGTCACGTTCCTCTGAGGAAGGTGCACCTCTTCACTGTGACCCAGCTCACCTGCCTGGTCCTGCTGTGGGTCATCAAGACCTCGCCCGCCGCCATCGTCTTCCCCATGATGGTACGGCCCTCTGTCGCTCCCTCACGTCCCTGTGTGGTCATGACATCACCAACGCTGTGCAGCACAGTCACGCTCCACTGAAGCTGGGCGACACGGTGTTAACATCGGACCTAGGGAGTGGTCTGGATGAAAGACTTGGCAAGAAATGAGATTGTTTCAATGGGAAGCCGTGCTTTGTTGAATAGTCTTATCCTTGTCCATGTAGGTGCTGGCTTTAGTGTTTATCCGCAAGCTGCTGGATCTTTGTTTCTCCAAGAGGGAGCTAAGCTACCTGGATGACATCATGCCAGAGAGCAAGAAAAAGAGGCTGGATGATGCCTGCAAGAGCGTTGTGGAGGTGCTTCACTTACAGCAATGAAACAATTGTTCACCATGCAAGTGGTACCCAGCAACACATGTCATTTGAGAGTGTGTGTGTGTGTGTGTGGTTGTGTTATATAGGAGTCAGAGGAGATCTTGGGTACAGCAGGAGAAGATAAGACTGTAATTCAGATCCCCATGGAGGAAAGCAAGCTCCTGCAATCTCCCAAGATACATGACCCCAGGTAAATACACACAAACACACACACACACACACAGAATGCACACAGAGATACACTGACATTAATTAATTGGTTATATGATGGCAGGTAAGACTGAGAGCAAAGTATTGTCATCCTCCTGTCAGTCTGTCAGTCTGTCTGTCTGTCTGTCTGTCTGTCTGTCTGTCTGTCTGTCTGTCACTCTGTCTGTGATGTTTCGTCCTGGTGGGTTTTAAAGAGCACTGCTTGTTGAGTACTAACACCCCAGCCCCCCCCCTTCCCCCTCCCTTTCCATACCTTCTCCTTCTGACCCCTCCTCCCCAGGTGTGACCCCTCTGATATAAACATTTCTGATGAGATGTCTAAAACCACCGTGTGGAAATCCCTCAGCTCCAACCAAAAGGACGCACGCACAGGGGCCGCTAAAAAGGCAAGGTCCTCCTCCTTCCATGTAGTGACGTGTGGCCCTCCTCACAGCTCCCCCTGCCGTCCTGCCCCTCTGCCCCCTCTCCTGGGCTGTCCTGCTCTTCTCAACCCAATGTTCATTTGGTGTGTTTGTGTCCATCTCTCTTTCACTCTCGTCCTGTGTGTGTGGTTCAGGATTGACGATCTGGAGTTCATAGACCAGTGAGCGTGGAAGCTGTTGTCTACGGATGCTGTGACCCACCCACTTCCTGAGGCTGTGACCCACACACTCAAACCACTGCCCCCTTCTGTTCCAGCGATGGTACTGCACACTCCCTCCTGAACCCACTTACAACTTTACCAGTTCTTAACACAGCACACCTCACTGTTGCTGCTCTTGCACATCCTGCCCAACACAACACCACACACAAATCCTCCCTCTTCTAGGGCAAAATCATTTCTCACACCAACCCATTAGCTAGTTCTGTATAGTTAATACTCCTTGTATTCAAATCCAGGATTTTACAGTAGCACTGTTAATCACTTATTTTAATATATTATCACCTTTTTTTCTGTGCCATAACTGTGGTCTCAGTGGTGGTCTTGTAAAATTATTTTTAGATTTGAATGAAAATACTTGATCACTAATATAGAGATCTATCTTTGTGCACAATGTCTGTGTTCATTCTGTGCAATATGAAAGAGACCTTTAATGACCTACCTTGAATGAGTGCCATCACAATATTTCTATAAGAATTCTACTTTATGATCTGTGGTCATGTAAGGAGTTGCTCATCTTCAGAATGTATGGGATGTATGTGAATGTATGGATACTACTGTAGCTGTTGTACAAGGTCAGGGAAGCCCAGAGAAGGACAGGGTCACTACCACTCTTACCATTCGTCGAATGTACAACCTTGTCTGTCTGTGTGTGTGTGTGTGTGTGTGTGTGTGTGTGTGTGTGTGTGCCTTTGAGTGTGTGTGTTTGAGTGTTTGCGTGTATGTGAGAGTGATATATCCTAAAACCAAACAGGCTTAACATTAGCAATAACTGACCCCAGATCACAGAACAACAAAGAACATTGTCGAGGTTCATCTTTTGCGTTGTGACAGATCATCTGGTTAGAAACGTGCTACCGTCAGAGGTTATCCTCCAAGGAGATTCCTCCTACCTGTGAGCTCTGAAGTGTGTCTCGGCTGGTCTCAGGCCAGATAGTGCACAGACAGGAGTCCTTCTGGCACAATCTTCTATAATAACAAGCCTTTACGTAGTAGTTGCACTTTGTGTAGATACAGTACATATATATAAACATAGAAGTATATTATACATATATGATCAGTGTTTTTTTTATACAAAATGTAGTAAGAGAATATATTGCTGTTTTACAATAATTTGTGATGATTTATTTTAGATACGAATATCACAGTCACTTTTCTTTCTGGACGTTATATATTGTAACAAAGTTGTGCTAGCAGAACACTTGTTACACAATAGTTACCCACATGTGAATCCCTCCATTGTTTCCCGAGTCCAGGATCAACTGCCTTATGTTTCCATGTGTGTCATGGTCCTCATGTCCTTATCTGTCCTGTCTGGGACTGTGTGGCCTGGTAAGCTGGTTCCAAGTAACCCCGCACAAACAGCCTAGAGGTTCGACATCTGTGAGCAGTGCTGCTGTAGTAAGATGGCTGGTTAACGAGTCCCTGGCACCAGTGAGTTTGTTCTGACTGAGAGCAGTAAGGCCTGGTACCCTGTTCCTGTGATGCATTTGGATGTACCTCTATACAACTGTTCTGTTGTCTTTGGACCCCTACTATAACTGAATAATGTTGATAAGGTATTGCCTGAGATACCTGGTAAGCAGCTGAAGAAAAAGACAAAAGACAAAACAAATACAACAGCAGCTTTGACAGTATTAAAATACTGCAACCAAATAAGAACTGTAAATAACAAATATGTTAACTGTACAGGACCAAGTCGATAAACCTGCAGAATAACTCCCAATACTGCTAATCAATGTGCTCTCAGAAAAGACTTGAATAATTTAGCAAAGCAATCTTTTTAATGATCAATGTAATTGTTGAAGTTGATTGACACATTGCTCAATGTAAGATTTCCATAAGAACTGGCAGCACACTGTATGTGTGAGTGGCTGAGGGTGTATTGTTGAATGTGTGTGTTTAAGAATTTGTGACCTTGTCCAGTACACAGTGGTTCTGTCAGTGTTGCTGTAACCTCTTCATCCCCAGACTCTCGTTCACCGGTAAACACTACTAAGGCTCAAGGTTGGCCAGAGAGGACCAGAGCCCAGAGGGTCCCACATTGACTGTTCATGTCAAAAAGCTATTGAGTTGACCATGCTGTACAGTGCTCCATTTGTTAAATGTAACAGCTACAGGATCTGTGCTACCGCTTCAGGATCTAAATGGTATCTAGGTATCCTGACAGAGTGATGCCCATGACTGTTTCCCATGAGGACTGTTCACATCCATGCCCACAAACCTAAGCATTCAGTAGTGTTAACCTTCCCTTTCCTCACCCCTCCCTGTAGTGACTGGTTGACAGTAAAATGTACATTGTGTAAGACTGTATATAATTTCTGCAAGACGGATGTTGTGCTGGTTTAGAGAAAGAAGAGAGTGAAAGAGAAGGGGATGGAAAGAAGGAAGGAATGTGATGAGAGAGAGAAATACTACTGATACACTCCTACAAGGAGCCATATGGAGAAAGATAACCACTTTAACCACTGAATGTTCCATCTATATAGCTCAATAACTATGAATGTTTTATATGTGTATGTAATGTAATTTTGGATTATGGAAAATGGAAATAAACCATACATATTTAAAAGTAGACTTGGTTTATGTGCTGTTGTGTACTTTTGAAAGAATTAAACATTATATTACATATTGTGCAGATCCAGAGACGGCAAAAGTAGCCAACACACATCCAGTTACTGAAGTAGAAGTACATATACTCATGTTTTAAAAGACTGGTAAAAGTTGAAGGACTGACTACACTTTTTCACTACGTTAAAGTATGAGGTCTGACATATAGTTAAGTAAAAAGTAGTCATTACTACTGCTTTTTTTAGTAAAAGTTTGTCAGTAAAATAGTAAAGAACTGATACCAGAAAAATCTACTTAAGTACAGTGAGAAATTATTTGTACTTTGTTACTTCCCATCTCTGCAACAGTGTAACAACAGTGTAATAACAATGTAATGATAGTGTTATAAGTGTAACAACCTTGTAATAACAACATATTACATGTGTAATTACAGTGTAAAAACGGTAAAAACAACATAATAGTATAATTTGTAAGAAAAACATCCTACCACGTGGTGGCAGTAACTTTTAAAATGCACCAGAGGGCAGCAGAGAGATTGTTGGCATTCAACCATAGCTGAGAGGTGGATCCCATTCACAACCTTTTTATTTTTTAAACACCATTTACTCTTAACTGCTACTAAGACATTAAATTGCGACCACAATACCAGGTAAGATTAAGATTTAATATAGATAGGACTAGGACACCGTCAAGAGGAGCGGGACCTCATCATTTCAATGGACTTGTGCAACTTGCGACTGTCTCTATTGCTGTGCATCTCTCTAAGGTAAGAAGTGTTCTTAATCACCATCTGGCAACGGTCCCTCAAAAACTTCAGCTGGATTCCCAACTCAACCCCATCAAACTCAATGTCCAGGGCTATATTAAGACAGGAACCAGTCTCCGCCCTTAACGTTCGCTCCTTAGAGGAGGCTGAGTAACATCTGGGGTTGATCGAGGTTGACTTTACTGAGGTTCGGAGAAGACCACACCTCCCACCTCGTCTGCGCACCTGATGACCTTAACAGTGTACACACCACATACTCATCAACTAATTCCAACGTGTGACAGGCTGAGCAGTAGCCTTTTATAAATCACATCCATGCAATATCAGCCACTCGTGTCTCTACTTTGGCATCCCCCTCCCCCATCTCCTCCTCTGCTCTCGAGTTCCACCTTTGCTATCCAGGCATCTTGAAGAGGATCGGCTGAGAAAGAAGCCCTCGAGACCCTCGAGCTCATCTGCCACGTTTTGGATCACAATCACCAACTCCATCCATTCATTTGGTCTAAAAGCAAGACTAGAACACACATCCAGTAGTCGGTGTGGTCTTTGAACTTGTGAACATAGCAGAAGCTTGTGGGTGAGGGTTGGTAAAGCACACAGAGTGGGTGAGTGGGTTGGGGGAAGGGGGAGAATGTCCAGTGTTGGCCTCAGGGCATCATGTGGCCCGCACTTCTGAGCGCTCTTGATTACAAACAGCTGGTGGGACTCCACCCCAGTCCATCAGGGAGCGCTAACATCAGCCTGGGTGTGGCTGGCCTGGGTGAGGCTGGCCTGGGTGTGGCTGGCCTGGGTGTGGCTATGGTCAGAGAGTGAAAGGGGACCCTTCAGTCAGACGACACTGGCACTGAACATCAGGACCATGTTTTTAATAGACCTTATTTAATACATACTTATTGTACTGTCAAAGTCTATATCAGTATAGTACAATTTGATGTAGAGAAAAGCCGGCAGGTTATCCATCCTATTCATCCTGTGTTGGAGATCCATCCAGGTGACACATGCTGCTGTCAGTGATGCTGACCAATGACTGCAGCCCAGGAAATGACCGTGACAGCATGTCACTTTCGTCTTTACTTCTAATCAATGAATCAAAACACACAAGTACTCTACACTCTCCTCAGCACTGCTGAAAGGCCTTCGGCCTCCACGTATGAAAGACCTTACCAAAACAACTCTGTACATCCTTCTCTCTGTCTCTCTCTCTCCCTCTTTCTTTCATCCACTAGACTGTTGTCTGCCTTTATCCAGTAAACAGAGGCAGCTCTTGGACCCGGCCCTCCCCTCCATCAATCTCTGTCATAAATCCGTCAGAGCCGGAGAAAGGAAACTGCTGAATACAGATTTGTCAGCAATTAATCTAACCTCCATTACCAGACGCTGGATATGATGTTCTCTACCAGAGAACAATAAGCCACTCAAACGTGAAGCCCCAGGCTGCTCGCTGTGTGTGTTTGATGTGTGTGAATGTGTGCGTGTGTGCGTGTGTACGCTTTAAGAGGTTTGATTAACTCTTTGTTATGGCCAAAAGAAAGAACATTTGAGAATCAAGATGTGCTTCCACCATCGTTGCTTTTTCAGACATGACCGGCCTCTCACTGCCCTTCTCTAGTGGTGTCATTGAAGACCACTGAGATGGTGCTGCTCTGTAACCTTGAATCCTATATCCCCTTATTGACCATCTGTACTTAAGAAGAGAAGCACAATATGAGAACTGAAATATGTTTTTGTTTGTGTGCTTGTAAGGGTATGTGTGATTTAAGCATGAGAGTGCTGACGTTATTTTCCAGACAATACCCTGTTCAACACACTTTTCCTGTTCTGGTTGCATACATTTCCTGTCTCTGTTTTTCAGCATTTAAAAAAACAAAATGTCTGTTTATCTACGTAACTATTAAGATTGTGTTATATGCCTGAGGCAAATTAACACTCTAAAGCACATACTATACAGACCCCATTTTCTTTGTTAGTATATTTTTATATCCACACATACAAGGACACAAACAGTCCTGCTGACCAAATCAATTCTAAGACCGATCCCTGGCTTGCTGTTTCAGATTACCTCAAATAACCCCACCAAGAGACATGTGCTTCAACCTCCCCCTCTCCTCTCTCCCTCTCTCTCTCCCTCTCCTCTCTCCCTCTCTCTCTCCCTCTCCTCTCTCCCTCTCTCTCTCTCTCTCCCCTCTCTCTCTCCCTCTCCTCTCTCCCTCCCTCTCCCCCTCTCTCCTCCCCCTCCTCTATCTCCCTCTCTCTCTCCCTCTCCTCTCTCCCTCTCTCTCTCCCTCTCCTCTCTCCCTCTCTCTCTCCCTCTCCTCTCTCCCTCCCTCTCCCCCTCTCTCCTCCCCCTCCTCTATCTCCCTCTCTCTCTCCCTCTCCTCTCTCCCTCTCTCTCTCCCTCTCCTCTCTCCCTCCCTCTCCCCCTCTCCTCTCTCCCTCTCCCTCTCCTCTCTCCCTCTCTCTCTCCCTCTCTCTCTCCCTCTCCTCTCTCCCTCTCTCTCTCCCTCTCCTCTCTCCCTCCCTCTCCCCCTCTCTCCTCCCCCTCCTCTATCTCCCTCTCCTCTTCCTTTCCGCCCCCAGCAGGCTTGGGGGCGGCCATGTGCAGCAGGCCAGTATTCAGCTGCTGGGGACAGAATTAGAGTGACAAACAGCTGACCCTCTCAGGGGTTCCATCATGTGACCCATCCCACCCAGGGGGTGAGAGAGACCCGGGTTAGGGTTACACCATCTAATATCAGCCAGATCTGAAATGTGTGGATGACGCGCGTGTGCGTGTGTGCGTGTGTGTTTCAACAATGTGTGCACACATATATTTGTATTTGGCAAATGTGGTTTTATGTTACACCTTAAGAGACACGTTGAGGTGAATCCCTCCAGCCATTACATCTGACACAGTGGCCTGTGAGTCAGTGACCAGGCTACAGACCTGGTTGCTTGTGTGTGTCAGATGAGATCTAGGGTCACTATATTTTAGCTCCTAGTCAGTACAACTGTGTGGATTACCTGGGCCGGGAACAAAACTGCTGTTACGGCACATTAGTGATTGTTTAGATCCATTGTGTGGGAGAACAAGCCATCCACAGGGGTTTGGGGCCTGTCAGTGAAGCAGGTCTGACAGAAAGAGCTGAGCTGAGCAGGGGCCATCAGCCCTGCTGCTCTGATAGAGGTCAGACTGTAGAGCACAGCAGAGGCAGAGACAGAGATCTAAAGTCTAGCAGGTAAAGAAGGACGTGTGCGTCGAGGGTAGTGTGAGATGAGCAGAGAGGAGAGTGGCGTGTTTATGACCGTGTAACATGAGTGTGCCCCGCCTATACCACCACTCTAAATACAGAACAACAGCTATCGTGAGAGAGAATGCACTTAACGTATTTTTGGTTTAAAAAAAAAACCTGATGGTTTGGTTCAACGTAAAATGTAAAAATGTTAAATATCCCCTACACTTGTATGCAAGAAAGCCAATGCATGTATGTCTGTTTGTGTTTAGGGTATCAAGGGTCACATTGAGATGGTTGTTTCAACCCTACCCATCCAACAATACTTAGATCAATGTTCTCAATCAATAAGAGTCATTGACAATCACTGAACTTCCCATGTGATCACTGAAGGAGAACAGTCTGCATCTATAAGCTATGTGTGGGGTGTGTGTTTGTTAGTGTGTATGTGCTTGCGCATATGTCTATTCACTTAGGCACATACACTGAAAAGGATGAGTACACATACACACATCAGGGACACAAGCTCCTCTCTGACACTGCATGATTGGTCACTTTTTCCCTCTCTCCTTTCCTGCTGAAATAGTTTTAACAAAAGAGAGAGAGAGAGAGACTGGGGGAGGGGTAGAGAGGTTGGGGGAAGGGATGCATGTGTGCTGCACTGTTGTCACTAGGTGAAAGAGGGAGTGTGAGGGAAGGATCGAGTCCCAGAAGTGGAGAGAAGAGATAGCTGTATGTACACACATGCGCCTGCTCGCCTGGCTCTGTTCTGTGGATTATTGTTCAACCTTTTACATATAAAGTGCTAAGGAAGTATAGGCATGAGCAGGTAAGACTGGTTTTAAGGTCCTCACTCTTGTTTTCACATCCTATTTCAAATCACATAGATTGGTTTTGTCCAGCAATTCCAATAGATTCTCAGCTCCTCCGTTTTGTCCTCTATCTCTTCTCCCCACATTCCTACTCATTTTATCTGTTCCCCTTTCTTTCTCTCTCTCCCTTTCTCGTTTCTCTATCTGTCTCTCTTCTTTTCCTCTCTTGTTTTTCTCTCTCTTCTTGGGTCCCTGGTGTTGTGATATCCTTTCCTCTCTATGGTTTTTGTTGCCAAGGCTTTAATCTCTCTTTTTGTGTTTTTTCAGAAGTAAATAATCTCAACATGTACTATTTTTTTTCTTCTGTGCAATACTGTCTGAAACATACATTTCACAATGTACAAAGTTCTGATTGCCTTTAAGTGTGTGTGTGTGTGTGTGTGTGTTTGCTCAGATGGACGCGTGGGTTGGTGGACAGAATAGAACAATTTTCTGTGTTTTTTGCATTCAGTGGTCAGAGGGCCGAGTGGTTCCCTTTCTGTCAGAGCATTTAATGTGCTGTTAGACCCACACACACACGCACGCACGCACACACACACGCATACAACATATCACAGCTTACAGTTGGCATAACCTGAAGCTGACTCTTTTCAGCTCTGACAATCTTGGATTGCTGATAGATTCATTTATATTTTATGAGAGTTTGAAATTTGAACCATGTAGTTTACATATTAAATAAAAATGCACTTGTACGATACTTTGATAGAAGAAATAACAATAAGTACAAGATTTATTTTGAAGGGGCGCCACAATTGCTCACCGGGTAGAGTGCCTACCCTTAGGACTGAGGCCATAACGCAGGGTTCGAATCCGTCCTGGGTCATTTCCTGCATATTACCCCCCTCCCTGCATATCTCCCTGCTTTCCTTTCTCTCTCCAATTGTCTCTGTCAACATAAATAAGGCCAAAAAATACATGTTTTATGAGTCAGTGAATAATTTATTGACTGAGGGGATTGAATGGGGAGTGAGTGATTAGGTGTGAGTGTTCGATTGATCGAGTAAATGTATGAGTGCATATACTCTCCATTTCCTTGTGTCTAACTCTCCCCCTTCGGTCTAGGTGTTGGTGTTTGAGAGCTGTGGTAAGGACCGACATGAGCCATGGACAGGAGCAGAAGGACAGACAGTAGTAGATGCATCCAGAAAACCATCCGCAGTAGTCCAGGCAGGATCAGCAGAATGCTGAGTCTTCAGCTCCTCTGAGTGGACACGCCGTCCTCTCGTTCTCTTCACTTGGGGCCAGGGAAGCAGAATGCTCAGTCCTGTCACCCCCTACAGTATGTATCAGTGTGTCTGTGTCTGTTTGGGTCTTCAGCTATCAATGTTTTCCATGAACTCTGTCATCGAGCTCTGGCCTGCCATCCTTGACATCTTCCCCCAAGCTGCAGAGATGAGCAGGCAGGGTGAGGTGGAGGCACAGAGATAGGGAGGGACGTAGGGTGAAAGGGGGAGATAAAAAACGAGAGAGGGAGGTAGAAAGAGGTAAGGTAGAGAGGGGTGTGGGACAGAGAGGGGGTGATAGAGAGAGGGGGGGGGGGTAGGGAGAGAGGAGAGTCATGGGTTGAGGGTGGAACAGGAGATATTGGGGAGGGGATAATGTCTTTAACAGCTGAGTCTTCTCATTGAGGAATTTCAAGTTAACAACAACACCCTTTTCTTCAAAAATGTCCAGTGTTCCTCTTTTGATGGCTGTAGTCAATACATTTTAATGCTTTTTTCCAAAGCACGTTCAGTGTATATTTGCAAGGGAGTCGACTGATACTGTTATATTTGTTGATACTAATAAGGCTATTGATTTTGGGAAGGCTTACCATGGTAAGAAGAAATGGAATAGAGCATCAGGAAATGACCTCCTCTGGGCTCTTATGTCCGTGTTGAACAGGTCGTTCAGAGTACTAGTAAGTTGCGGTTTAGAATGTTCTATTGGGTTCTTCTGAAGAGGAGGAGAGAGTTCTGAAAGCACACATGAGCTTTGTTTCTTGTCTGAGGTGAATTTGCTTTGCGGGCGTTTGTCACATTCCTACCTAGAGAAAACTTACATGTCCACGTTAGATTTTTTTTTTACTATATAGAAATCTGTTCTTGCATCCACACACACACACACATATACACACACACACACACTTACTAGCAAACAGTGAAACACACACACACTAGGGCAGTCATAATTAGGAGTGTGTGATATAAACGCCGTAGTAAATAGCTTTTGTGGACCACCAATTGCTGACCGTGGGGAAGCGTTGATGTGAATGAGAGGCCGATCGTTAGTAACAGGGTGTCAACGAGCACTAATGAGGATGGGGAGGTGGGACTCACACTCACTCCCTCTTCCCCAGAACACAAACATACACACACAGCAGCAAACCATCACGTTCATGACAGCTCGTTAAGTAAATTGTTGTCCAGTTCAGTGGCGGTCCTCATTAGGAGGTAAAGGCTTCGAGCTGTGTTGTGGTGTGAGGAGAAGGGCTTCCCCAGGTAACTCCCAACGCTGTGTAAACATGGAAGCAGAGAGGACGGGGAGGGGAGGCAGATGGACTGGAACAGGAGGAGGGACTGGTCAGCTGCAGTCTGATATATGAGTGGACACAATAAGCACAGAGCCCTGCTCCAACTCTGCCATAATGTGTGTGTGTGTGTGTGTGTGAGAGAGAGAGACACACACACGTACGCACACACAGGCAGGGAGAGTAGTTATGGGGGAGGGGAGGTCTGACCACACACAAGCATGGACACACACTGCAGTCTTAACTACCAGCCAGAGAGAGGGAGGGGCACAGGAGGGGAACAGACATTTTTTTTTCAGAAAAAAAAAAAATTTAAGGAAAAGAGAGAACTAACAAAACAACAGAGTAGAGGCATACTTGCATTAATGCATTGTTGAGTTCGGAATCAGCTACATTTCTCTAAGGGATTTGCATGTAAAAGGTTTGATAGGAAAGCTCTGAGAAACTGAGATATTCCGTTTGACTGGTTTGCCTATTTCTTGGTACACAATGCCAAAATTCCATGTAAGGTGTAAGGTGTATGTCCTGACATCAGCCAGTGTGCAAGATGATTTTATTTGTAGAGTAGACCTCCCTGAGGCCATGGCTGGAGGGCTGAAAGAAGGAAGGCAAGCGAGGAGATCAGGTTTTCTCAGTGACAAGCCACTCCTCTTTCGAATAAGCTTGTCAGGCTAGTTGAGTGTAAAAGCTGTGTGCATGATCTAAAATCGAATTGTGGTGTAAGTTGATGAGGAAGAAAAAAAGTGCCTATTTGTGTTTTTTCTTTATCCATAAAGCTCTGGTGTAATCCTGTGAGTCATGTGACAGTGATGCGGGTGGCCTGTCCTTGCGGATGTCCCTGTTTATTAATGTCCCATTGGCCAGCTGATGTGTTCCATATTGATCTGGCCAATGGCCTAAATGAATGATAACGAATACAAATCACCCAATAACGTGTGAGCTCCTGATAGTGTGCTTAACCAGGAGCCAGAAGCCTCTGAGTGCCTATCTTAGTTTGTGTCTAAGCGTATGGGGAGGTCAGTCGCTGTGTACATAGATTTCAGGTTGGATTCTTCACATTCCAGAGGTCTGACTCATCCTCATGATGAGCAAGATTCTGTCTCTAGCTGGTCTGTGTGCCCCCTTGCACACATCAAAAACATAACTGTTCTACACAGTAGAATTATAATGACTTTATTGTGTTCATTGTTTGTGTCCACGACAGAGATAACAAAAAAATAGTGTGTGACTTGAGTAATTGAAGTGAATCAGTTCACCCTAAGGGTGTGTTTATTTCAATCTATCCAGCTACCTCTGATCTCCAACCCTTCCCCCATCTGCAGTCCACATCTAATTAACCCTAAATGACTCACACTGACCACGCAGCACCACAAGACTCACTGGCTCCCAGCTTAACAGTTTCCAGCCACACATCCCTAGCTCAATCATATCATGAGCACATTATTTCGTGATTGATGCTGGTGCTGTTCACTGAACGTTAGATGAATCTTCTGACTGGATAAGGATGCAGGAAGATAAAGAGACAGAGAGGAGGGCAAGAGATCCTGCTCCTGCTCACTGCTGAGCTTTGGAATGAAGGTCCAGGAGAACAATGCTCTCTCACAGGCTCTCAAGACTGGGGGTTTGGACTGTGGAGCTGGACATAGTGGAAGGTGATGAAAGCTGGTGCACACAGGCACCACACACACACACACAGGCCATCTCATGATTTAATTAATCAAGCTCTTGGTGACCAGCTCCATGTTTCTAAATCAGACATTTAAACATGCAGGCACGCGCACACACACACACACACACACACACACACACACACACACACACACACACACACACACACACACCAGTGTTCCCAGGAGGCAAGTTGGCTCCATGTGAGAGCCTTTGTCCCTGAAGCTTGAAAACAAAGCTGGGGTGTAGAGTTAGTGCAGTGCTTGGCACAGGGCCCCAGGTCCTAGGGGAACAGAGATGAGGAGAGAGGGTGCAGTTGTGGGCCCGTTGGGGCTGTAACTTCAGCTCACTTCCTGCTCGTCTCACATTTCAGTGGCCTCTGCTGGCCCCTGTTGGCACCTTTCATTACATGTGCTAAACATTTCAGATGTGTAGCGCGAGTCATCAGTAACTTGTGGGGGTTTTATGCAAAATCTACTGAGTTAGGTTGAATGAGGACTCAGATCTATCAGAGATAGTCAAGGCTAGGGGGCGGGAAGAAAAGTCTGTCTTCTAAAAAGAAAGAGAACTACAAAGAGAGAGTCCTGCACCAGCATTCTGTCTGTCCAACAGTCCTGGTCTGTCCACGGACAACAGCAACATTCATGTTGTAAATGAGACGTCAATTGTGTCTTATCATGTCTTGTGCAACCCATGGGTTGTTTGTAATTATACTATGAGCCCTTCAATTATTTCCTCAACAGAACATGCATAGTTGAATGTTGGATTTTGATCCATGAAATTATATCTTACTCTGTCTTGGTGCCTTGTGTTTTTGTTCCATATAGCAAAACTCATCTTAGCTTTGCTTATAGACATGATGTTTAGGACATCATCTTCTGTGTCCGGGAGTAAGCCCGCGGATCAGAGCTCTGTCTGAGCCTTTCCACTGGGCGAGCAGACTACATTAAGGTTAGGGGCGTTTTGGGATCATCCTTATTCTTGTACCATAAACATTCATCCACGCTGGCATTTTCTTTCAACAGCTCTGATTTGCCATTGGAAAACCAACAGGGTTAATGCTTTGAGCATTGTTTGACCCAGGAAGTGCATGTAGTGAGACCTGGCAGACACTAGGACCCTGGGAGAGAAAAGTCTCTCATACCTAACCGCATGTTCGATTCATCTTAGAGTTCAACTCTTAGTTAGCTCGAGTTTCAGAATGAGAATGGAAGTGCAGCTCCCATGGTGGACTGCACAGAGTGCTGGTCATTCCTCTGCCTTTTTATTATCACTAGTATATCCCTCCCCCACACACACACAAGTAATCTTTCTGTCTTTTAATCCATCATTAGTCTGGTTTGGGTGGTCTGGTCTTCAGTGTGCTAACAGCCTCCTCCAATCGTTGGCTGATTCCTCTCGTCATGCAGACTCCTGTGCTTAGTTTGCTAGTATGGATTATGTTACAATGCGGACAGTAGATCTACAGTGTACTGTACAGTTCAGTTTGTCTGGAGTAGATGACCAAGTGCTTTCTTCTGAGGAGGTGACAAAGAGAGGAGTTTAAGGAAGATAAGGTGATAGACGGGCCTGCACTCTGGGCGAGCATGATGAGTGAGTATCAGTCAGGGGTAGCTGTGTGTGTTTGTGTGTGTCATTTGAAGGGAAGTGCTGCTGTGTATTGTTAGTGTACACTGGTGGCAGTGTCTATGGTCAAAAGGCAGTTTGTGTCTCTGCTCAAAATGAAAAATATAAGGTCAAAGCCTTGAACTGCCCATTCACCCTTTGTTTGACTCACGTCCAGGCCAGCTGGCAAAGGGGGGTCTAACGGAGAATAGACTGTGGGTGTGTGGCTTTATGTGTGTGTGCATGCACGTGCACTCCTGGGTGTTTGGTGGTGATGGGAATGCAATGTTTGAGCAAGGCTTTATCAACTCTGTGCCAGAAGTGTAGTATTTGTTCTTGCGCTGGGGAAGAGGACAGTCCCATGACTGACAAGAATTCCCTAGAGCACAAGGAGGGGGGGCGGGGTTCTACTCAGATACAGTAGGTGAGACAAATGCATGTGCGTGTCTCCCTCTCTCTATTTAGCCCTTGTTAAAGAGGTCAGGGCAGTTTAATAATACTCTGCAATGTTTGGAATTGTCAAGCTAATGCCCAGTCAAAGACTGCAGCAGCCAATCAAATCGTATTGAAACCCAACAGCCCAGGGATTACAATATGTGTTTGAGTAAATGTAGGCTACCACTTCCACAGTCAACCTTGATCATGTGACAGTAACCCATTTTCATAGTCATATGTGTTGTTTAGTCAATGAACGTGGTGGTAGTGGTCAGTGAGTGCTCTGGTCAGTCTCTTTCTCTCTCAGTGGTGTAATGAAAAGCCACTCTGTTCATTTTTTACCCCAAACTACCCACCCCCTCTCTTTCCCCCTGCCTCCTCTCCATCTCTCTCCTTCCCCCCCCTGTGTCTAGCAGACCCCTGAGGTTTGTCTGAATTAGATCACACGCTCTGTGGGGGTGGGGAGGAGGTTTCAGTGGTGAGAGGAGTTGAGGGGGTGGTCTCAAACAGGGCCCTGCACAGAGGGGACAACAATGGCCCCAGTGAGTGAGAGAGAGAAGTGGAGTAGCAGAGGGGAGGGAGGTCTGACAGGGGCTTAAACCTGTGGGGACCGCAGCTGGAGGCTGTTTTCATGGCACCACATGAAGGCCCAGAGTCACAGGTCTCTCTGCACGGATAACAGGTCCATATAGAGAAGCGTGTGAGGCCCTATTGTCTGACAGGCAGAGCTGTGATTATGAATAAATGTAAGGTGGTTAGGGTGACATGGGGGCGGGGGGGGCTGCTAGACCAGCTAGATCTTACCAGGTGACACTAGATTTACGGGGTAACACTTGTCTTCCTCTCTCTTTCCATCCCCTCTCCAGGTCTGTTGAAGATGCACTGGTCTCCGGAGCACGCTGCTGCCCTGTCCCAATGGCCTGAGCAGCACCTTGACGTTTCTTCCACTACATCGCCACCCTCTGCCCTCAAACACGACCCCTATGGCCCTGGCCGCCGCGGCTACGCCCCCTCAGGCTACCCCTGGGCCAGTGACGACATCTCAGCCCTCACTGCTTCCTCCCTGCTCAAACGCTATGCCGAGAAATATTCAGGACTGGAGCTACCCTATGAGCGGCCTGCCACCGGGGCCTACTCAGAGCCTGGGACTTTCCTAAAAAGTGAGTCTGAACCTTGGGCCTTGAGCCAAGGCATGGAGTGTTACCCTGGCCTGGAGGCTCTGGCAGCGGGGGCCAAAGTGGGCACAGGCCCAGGTGGTGTGACAGTGGTGACCTCTGACCCTGGCTACAGCGGAGTGGGCTCCTGCAGCGCCCCTCCCTCTCAGGACTATCCCCCTGCCTACAACAGCACCTATCTTTCCTCAGGATACTGCCCTCAGCCCAGTCCAGCACTTCCTCCGGCACCCCTTCACTCCCTGCAGTCCAGCTACAACCCCACCAGCCCTGTCTACAACTACCCTCCAGGATGCTACCCTCACCCCCAGACCAGCCTGGCCTCAGGCTACAGCCACCCCAGTGCCTCGTATCTGCCATCTGGGCTGAGTGCTCCGACACCCCTAGCCCCCAGGCCCACGGTGGTGGGGGGCAGCTACGGCTACGCCTCTCATAGCCTGGGCTCTACCGGCTCCGATTCCGGGGGGGCTCTGAAACGCAAGGCTTTTGATATGGCAGAGGAGGAGGAAGAAGAGGGGAGAGAGGGGAGGTCGTGCGCTACAGGAAGTATGGCAACGACCAAGGAAACGGGCCCCCAAAGAGCCACGGCAATGGCCATAGCAATGGCTATGACCTAAGTGTGTCAGACAGCCAGGCCTACAAGCCAGGCAAGCCGCTGGTGTCGCCTCCATATGGCGGGGCAGGGGAGTACAGCCCCCCCCCCGGGCCGGTGGGGGAGGGTGCAGCAGGGGACCGGGGTTTCCCTCAGCAGCAGAGGCTGTCCATGAAGATGCCTGCTTTACGTGCGCGGTCGGAAGACGCTACTGGAGGTCGTTAACGGTAACACCTGAGACAAGCAACAGAGGGAGTCACGCTGCTGTCCTGGGTGGCTACTGTGATGGAGCATCAGTACAACCAAGCAGAACAAGAAAAGAGCAGAATCTTTACAATGAGGATTCATTTGATACAACAAAGCATAAGAACAACTAAGATTATTCATCTTCATCAGTCTTCAGCATTCAGATTTCTTTAAAAAGTCTACAGGAAGTTGTCCTGTCATGTTAGTGTTAGGGTATAAGGGTTTAGTTAAGAGCATTGTCCTAAACCTGTCAGTCAGAATGCGCTGACTGGCTCTCTCAGGATCCTATTTATTCCCCATCCGCTTTATGGACAGTGGCATTGCAATGTTGTAGCTTTACAAATGTTAGACGCTCTCTCTTGGTGTGAGTGGCTTTGATATGGGCTCTTAACTGCAATATTGAATATCACACACTATGATCATTATATTTACCCATACCAAAATGCAAAGTAGACAATTTATTTGGTGTGCTTTATCATGCTACTTCAGCACAATCACTGACAGCTCTTTTACAAATTGAGACGCTTCGACATGAATGTCCCCCTTCCCCTTACTTTACCTCTTTATGATCATCTGTAGACTCTCTTTATTTTTTCTCAGGTCTGTTTGATGCGCTCTCTTTCATTTTCTCCATACCTACCTCATTCAGTTTTCCAAGGCAGCAATCTACATAGAGACCTTTTCACAATATTCACATCTAAGAGAATTGGAGGTTGAGAACAAAGATTTGGAGGTAAAAATGTGTGTGTGGTTGTTAATTTTAACATGCAGTTTAGTTCTGATGTACTGTTGAATAGCAGAACACTTACTTAACTACTCTTAAATCTTTCAATCAAACTGCCAGTATTTTTCATTTTACATATTTTTTTGTCTTTTATGCTTCTCAGAAGAATTATATGTAGTCGTTATTGAATACTCAGGAAAAATATTGTTACCTCAGAATTTAAAAAAAGAATGTATGTATTACCTTTGGGTGTTTAGGGAGCTTTATTGAGAATGAGATGGAGTCAAGGCTTTGAATAATTTGAAAACTTGCTGCACTCGTCAGGGAAAACAGAAGGGCTGTCAACATTAACATGTGTGCTCTCACACACATATGCATTTATACATACAGTATATGTACATGTGCAGTACAGGACATGCATGCAATCAGAAAGACATCTGCACCTATGAGACAATGACTATTCACACTTAGGCATAGTTTCTCTCCCTCGCACTCTCTATCACACGAAAATATATATTGTTATCAGCTTTAAAAAGTACAAGGCACTGACAAAAATATCCTCTCAGTCCTGTACAAAGGTGAATAGATACACACATGCACACACACATATACACACACATATACACAAACATATACACAGGCACATATACAGCGTTATAAATCTAAAAGAAAATAGTAAAACACTTCCTTCAAGCTCTGATTCAGGAAGTTTGATCGTTAACAAGGCCTGAAATGATGAATGTAAATCAGATATTTTTTAAAAGGATAATACATGCCATAATGTACATCAATGTTGTTTTTAGATGTATGAAACATATGTTCTTTGTGTATAGATTTTATTTCTCTCATAGGTTTTGGTGGAGTAATAACTTTCAGTAAGTGTTATGTAGTTAGCAAAAGAAAAAAACACTTTTGATGGACAAACTTACAAACTATAAAGCTTTTCTTGTCAAAATATGCATATAAATATCCTTATCAATATAAGTTAATATCATTGAAAGTAGTTATTATCTGATAGGAAAAATGATCTTAATTAGTAGTTCCTTTGCTAGACCCAGTTGTTAACTTTTCCACCTTCCCCTAGTATTCATTGTCATATCCATATGTGCTCCTCTGATCAGACTCCTATTGTCAGCACATATTTTAATATTACATAGACCCATTATACCCAGAGACTATACAGTCCTTCACGGTCATTTTGGACCTGTAGATCTTCACGATGGAGCTATGGAAAATACTAAATCACTAGCAGAGTTCTATATTTCTCTGACACAAATAAGTATTCACTCAGTAAATATAAACATTATTCTTTTACTTCAGGGCCATTATGTGACTTCCTCCTATCACTTAATACTTGTGTATGAGGCGTGCCATATATTTTCTGAGCGCCATAATACCATAAATGCCACTAATTGTGAGTAAGTTGATTCGAATTGAATTAACTCTAGAAACATCTGTGCATATATACAATATATGAAAGAAAACAAGTCATTGCTGTGTATTTTACTGTGGAGATACATGTATTACATTATTGTGAGTCTTCTGCCATAGGATATTCTGTAAGTTTTAAAACCTGTAGGTTTTGCAGCTACAGTCAATTAGAGAATCAGATACTAAGACTATAAGAACAGTGTTCCTATCTAAAACCTGATGTAGTTCATTTGTTCATCAGCACTGAATGATACAGAATTTAAATAGTATTTGAGGCTACTGGTAAATGAGACCATACCTTCAGGTTTAGACATGTTGCTTAACTTGCAGAACCTTTAACCTTACTGACAAAGGGGTGTATGATAAGGCACAGGTCAAACTGGAAAAGTATGGTAAAACAATGCAAGTTTAGTCCAAGAACATGGACTGGTGTGTCATAAGCGCTTAGCCTGCTACCACTATATGCTCTTCTACTCCCATCACATTGAATGTATTCTCTATTGGACAAGATTAACAACTGTAATTGTTTGGGTTTCTGCAGCAGACAAGTTTGTCCAACAAAAGTGGAGTGTTAAACCTCTCTTTGATACAGTAGTTCCTTTGTTGTAGTTTTTTGAACATTCTCTGTAACCCTTTCTACCTCATTTTGAAGACGTTGTAGGTGTCCTTTCACATGTCTGTCAAGAAGAAATGATGTTTATTCTTGAACTGTTAGTCTACCTCAGAAAGACTATTTTGACAGAAGATTGTTTCATGGAAATGAAGATATGCCAAAGTTGTTTGTCTTGTCTCATTGTATCCTTATTTTTCCTCTGTAGTCTTTTACACTTCAGTCTAGCCAAGACACTCTGGCCTACGTACTTCAAACATTATTTATATATTTAAAAAAAAGAATCTGTTTCAAAACTGAGACAATTGTCCTGGATGATGCTAGATATCTTAAATTAAATGTAATAACATTGCAAATTATTTACCTAGACAGTGTTTGGGGGGGCGGGTGATGTGAGACACACGTGAGTGACAGAGACGGGGGGAGAGCAGGGAAAGGAAATGCTGCTGAACAAATATGCTGCGTTTTTTTCAAATAGCGTATGAAAAACTAAAAAGAGTTACGGAACACAATATGTGGTGGCCGGAGTTGATTATGTGGCGCACCGACACAAATTAGTCTATGTGTGAGAAACACTGTTAGATTTTGGCTCAAGACTGAGTGTATCCCTTATGTCTAATGAGAGTGAGGCTAGGCAACTCCCAACTAGTTAGACACATGAAAGTGTCACTTCTCTTCAGTGACAGCTCATAATGCTACAGTACAGGAAGCTCAGCAGAAGTTAGGTTGAGATTCTCCATTTTATTAAATACATCAACATTTAACCACTTATTGATATTGTGCCAGAGGACAGTCATGTGGATGTCAGTAGTGTGTCTTGTCTACATAATACAACAGAAAACAACAGGTAAGTCCTAATTACTCTCCTGACACTTGAATTCACATTTTTTATACAGAGAGGGGTGGAACTCGAATGACTAGTGCCTCAAGGCATTACAATATCGCACAAAAAAGCACCATGCATTCCATATAAAAAAATGTTGGGGGGTCAATCTACAGTCATCTTAGGATCACAAAAACTGATGTGGGTGCAAGGCCGTAGCCACGGAGTCAACAGGGGGGGGACGAATTCAATTTTTTATGTAATTTTGGACATTGTCTTTTTTTATCAATGTGTCCCCCCAATATATATCATGATTACGGCCTTGTGTGGGTGTGTATGTTGGCAAGTGTACATGTTCCCCAACAGTTAACCATGTAGAACTTCAGGTCAAAGTTACTGAAGATGGCCCATCTATTTGTCTTTTTAGGCTGTACTCTGTCTGGGCCTGAGCTAACAGAGATCACTGTCTACTCTGGCCAGTCTGTTCTCCTACCCTGCTCCTGTTCTGACCTCCAGGACAAGCCTGGCTATGTCAGATGGACTGTGGAATCAACTCCCATGAAAGAAATCCTAGGGATTAGGAGGTCTAGTGTGAACGATGAGTACAAGGACAGAATGGTTACGTTTAACAGTGCTGACACTCCAGGGAACCTATCCCTCCTTGTTTCACAGCTCACTGAAGAAGACAGCGCTCTCTACATCTGCAAGATCAATGGCTCGCTTTACCGACACATCAGAGTTCATGTGAAAGGTTTGACGGCTCCAGTGTACTGTACTCTTGTCTGCTTTGGCCTTGATTAACGAAGAAGCTTTCTTTAACATACGCACTTCAAATAGGATTAAAAATAACATTAGGGTTTGGTTAAAATGGTCATGTCAAGAAACCTTAAAGCAGCTGGGAGGCAGCTCAACAAAGGTTACAGGAAGTATGATGAGATGATATTTAACAAGGGTCCTGTGTTTCTGTAGGGTGTTCACTGTCAGGTGCAGGTCAGTTGGAGCTCAGGGCTGCGTCTGGCCAGGCTGTCCTCCTGCCCTGCTCTTGTTCTGATCCTCAGGCCACACCCAGCAGGCTCACCTGGACTG
The DNA here is from genome assembly GCF_054491055.1 of Hypomesus nipponensis. Taxonomy (NCBI): domain Eukaryota; kingdom Metazoa; phylum Chordata; class Actinopteri; order Osmeriformes; family Osmeridae; genus Hypomesus; species Hypomesus nipponensis. The sequence goes on from NC_140369.1 coordinate 10,195,161, forward strand.
TGGGCAGTCGACTAGGTGTGATAGAGATGTGGTCTACCCTGTCATCTAAATGGAGTGATGTCTACCGACACAGGGCTGTCTTCAGAAACAGCACTTCTGGAGACCTGTCTGTTCTTCTCTCCAACTTCACTAAGAGTGATGAGGGGGTGTATGTGTGCAAGATCATGACTCACAATAAAACAGAACAAATGCTCACATTCCTGTCTGGTGAGCCATTGTGTTAATAAAGATTGACCAAAGCAATACATTTGGCAGCCAGCACCTTAGGAGTGAGTTGCAAATGGATGTTTTCAATTGTCACTTACAGGTCAACAGGATTCGGTTCCACCTGCATACTCCCATATTGCAGTGCTTCTGTTATTCACATTTCCTCTTGCAGTAGGGTTTCACACCTACAACTCAGTGAAAAAGAAGCAGAGAGGTAGAGTCTGAGTCTATTTTGAATGCATCTTTCACCAGTGACATTTCCTTTTGGGACTTTTAATGAAATGTTTTCCAGCTTGTCTATTTTAATTGGCACCTGGTGATTCTCTCTTCAAGGTGATTCAGCAGATTCCACAGAGGGACATGAGATTGCCATGGAACTCACCACGTATGATGGGGTAGACGTATCTAGAGTAACCACGATTCATAACTTATAACTCTCACATCTCGATCTGCGCAATATCTGTCTTGACAGTGTGTCGTGGTGGACCAGACTGATTAGACTTTCTTTCTTTGATTTTTCTTTTTTGACACAGTCTCTGTGAAAGTTTGTACACAATCTTTGCCCAGCTGCAGCAGTGGTTGGGCTACCCAAAGTGGCCCCTGTCCATATGCAGTCTTCATGTCTTCAATTAAGCATGGAGTATTTGTTACTGGAGGGTTTGAATGCACCTTGGAGAAATAATGAATGCTTACTAGTAAAATGTGTGTTTGCATAGGATGTGTTAAAAATTGCTTCCATGTGTGTATTTAGACTAGATGTATTAGCAATAGCTTGCTATATGTTTTTAGAACTATTTTCCATTCTATTATGGATTAGCAACTGCTTGTTAATGTGCATTTTAGATACGATGTGTTACAACGTCTTGCGTAAAGATGCACATGGGAGGCCTCTACAGCTTGAAACCGTTTGCCCAATTAGTTGACCTTATTCCACCCCGCCCATTTTTTCATCTTTTCGCATTTTTGTTGTATTGGCACTTCCTGATAACCGGGGATATCATTCAGTTCAATGGAGAACTGCCGAGAAGTCCCGGTGCTAAAATATTAAACAAATAGGTCGATTTGTGCCAGATGTGCTATGTTCGTCTGCTACAATAAGTCAGCTATATACCCTTTCACTGGATGGCTTTTTTAAAGATTTATATAATTCGTTTACCGGTCAGATTGCTGACCTGCGCTTTGCTGTGAAGACATATATTAGCCACAAACATAAGATGTTCTGACGATTTCACTTTGTTTGAAAGCTTAGGTCCTGTATAATTCAGTCAGTGTGACTTCCGGAATAAGGTGATACTGCCTAACACAGGATGTGGTTAGAAAACGGATTGCATAGAGAGAACACAGGGGGCCCTAGATTTTTTAGAACACAGGATATGTAGCATTGGGTGAGTTCAGGTAATGTGGGACATCAGGTAAAGTGGGACAGTTATGCATTTTGATGATTGAATATGTGCAAAACCGACATCCAATCACCAGAGCTGATCTTGACTTGTAAATACAACACTTCTAGTCACTATGCAGTGGTACGCATCGAAAGTTCAGCGGCATGACATTATATTTCTCAATGATAAGGCTGGTAAAGGAATTAAATTAAGTTACTAATGAGCACTATAGCAGCATATTGAAGGGGTTTAACAACTGATTGAAACACACAAAAATGCGTAAAATAATGCTTTGTTAGATGCTGTTGTTTATGCTATAAAAGTAGCCTAATTTAACTTGACAGTTCTCAAATGTTTAATACCAATGCATCATACTGCACTTAAGTTCCCAACTAAATAACAACTTACAATGTCGTCGAACGAGCGCTTTCAGACTTGTAAACTAAGCGTGACCGCTGACGCTAGTCCAACGAAATGCTAACGCAGGGGGACTATAGCTAGCTAGCACATAGACGGCAGATCACTAAGGTTTACATGATCAGTTACAGTGTATAAGTGACTTATACAATAGGTATACAGTGTAACTGTTACACTGTATACCTATTGTATAAGTCAAACCCCACAACTAAATAAATCTTGCCACACCCTTGCAAGTATTGTTGTATATAAACTAATTATTATTATTATATTAGCAGACTAGTCATGTTATGTGACATGTTTGAAAGGGTGTAGCTTCTCAAATATTGTGTATTCCCATTTCATTCCAACATGAAAATGTTCCTAAGCCCTAAAACCATTTACAGAAACACCACTGGGGCGAGTTAACAGTTATTTTGTAAGTCTACTGGAGCCTCTAAAAAGTGTCCAACATGACCTGAAATCACCCTATGTGACCATAGACATTATGTAGGCCCCTACGTGAAAGTTGGATACATGCGTAATGTCCAAATTTGGAGAAGTAGTATGGTTTCCTGTGCATAGGAACAGGTGCCCTGCATGACCTATCATTAGATAAGGAAAGCATATAAATATGATGTGTATGTCAAAGTTGGGACTTAGAGTGCTGGCCCATCTGGGACAGCAGGCTCAGAGACAAGAACCTCTTATACCCTCAAAACCTTTGTATTTTGTAACGGTCGTCGCTTGTTTTTTTACCTAGATTATTGAAACTTAGAAGCTTACCTCATTCAAAGAGGATATTTGTATTGTTTTATGTTTGCTTTTTATATAATTAAATACAAATGTAAAAGACAGTCGTTGTCCGTCCTCACTTGTGGCCCCCTTTGGATCCAAGGGATAGGTCTAACCCAGCAGGGTAAGTCCCCGGGATTGCGACCAGCGATGCAAAAATTGCCTGTCTAACTGGTGTTTACGAGTGAAGGTTTGAGATTCACTGTTCAGACTCGTTCTTTTATATAGGTGCGGTATGTTCTAAATAACGGAGTGATAAGGGTGAGCAAACTCTTGATGTTATAATTTTGTCTGGGAACAAAGGAGTAGGAAAACAAACTTTTATGTTGTTATAAACGTTGCTATACTCAGGGGCACCGCCAGGAAATTGGACCCCATGATTTATTTTGATCATTTCATCATTTGTAGTTTTTCTATTTTTTGGGGGGGCCCAGTCAGTCAGGGGCCCTTGGAATTGTCCTAACTTTTCCCCCCTGTATGGCGCCCCTGGTTATTGCTACTGGTAAATACTTCCTGCAATACCGTATTGGTTTGGTGTAGTGATTCACTGAGTCATTGACTCACCGGCAAACCAAGACGTGCTCCGTGCTCGAACCAATGAAACAGGAGACCCCGAGTGTGACTGGGTCATAGACGAGACAGTCCAAGGTTGATTCAAACGCTAATCATCGCTATGGACAAACTCGTGTGAGCCCACGATCGTTCAACAGGGTTAAAACACATAACCTTCACAACCTCTGTGGTTTTAACCCTTGTGTGGTGTTCATATTTTCGTTATTCACCCAGTGTTGGTGGACTGGTGGACCCGCTGCATTTTGGGGTTTTTAATTCAACATAATCAAACTATTTTAAGTTAAAATACTCAACAGATGTACTTCATCTCAATTACAAGCAATATAAACATCATATGTTTTAAATAGTTTCCCTTTACTTTTGTTAGATCACATTTATAAATTAAAGTGCTACTTGTTCTTTGTTTGTTTTTTAAATAGCCGACATCACAATTGCTGCGTCATTCGTGCTCTGAATTCCTTGTCACTTTTCCCACTTCTGTTTTTTAAGTGTGGTTGACACACAGGACTGATTTTGCTAGCTCACTCAACCAGTGATGGTGTATTACAGCAAAGGGAAAAACAGCAGGCAGCACTTATTAAACTCTTATTTCTCAAAGAAAAAAACTGAAATGTTTTAAGAGAGTAGTTAGGGGTGGAGGGCCAAACATTGGCAAGGGAACAAAGAGTCAGTTGTGTTGTGGTCGGGCCCCAAGGAAGGCTGAAGAGGGGGTAGAGAAAGGGGAGAGAGTGAGGAGAGAAAGTGACAACTCGTCCGTTCCCCCTACCCCCCTTTCTTCAGGCCTATTGTATGGGGTGAGGGGTGTGCGGTGGTGTGTGACAGATGTCCAGCACCATTGTCTCCAGTCACCAGTACTGCTCCACTTTGCCTGCTGCTCTGTCCCGGCATTCCACAGCAGATCCCCAACCCCCTCTCAACATACACTAACAAGCTTCAAACCTAACAACCCCATGAATGTGTGTGTGTGTGTGTGTGTTTGGGGGGGGGGGGGTAATTTAAGAAGATGTATGACTAACAATACATGAACTCAATCACTAACACTAGCACACACACACATACACACTCTACCCACTATTGGACATGATAAGGCTGTAATGAAGCACTGCACTGGACATAATATACAACAGTGTCATCTGGTGGTTTAATTATGATTCTCCACAAGTCTACTATAACATGAATAAAATAACTGCATAGATAACTTACGTGTTAAGTTAGAATATTTTAGAATGTATCATGACCAATAAGGGAATACAAAGAGAAAACTGAATAGAAGATGATAATTTAAGATAATATCAAACAATCAATGTCTGTTAAAAGGATAATGGATCTACCATGCTTTCATTTTTCTTTGATTCTTCTGTCAACCAACAGCTCCATCTGGGATGGCTGTCTGAAGATCCTTTCTTTGTTGACAAATGGCCTTCATCAACAACTCCTACAACTGGAACAGTTTGAGCTGGGGACATGTTCATTATAGTGTAAGTTACAAGTTTACACATTGCATGCAATCTATTTTAAGCAAGTGAAGTAAAGTAGGGCTAAGTGTGATTTTGAGGTGGTGGGGATGTTGTTTACCCAGAGGGGATATGGTGCCGCAACAAGCAGGACTCCCCCTCCAGAGATCCTCCTCTTGGCTGAGAAGGATACTCCATGACCTCTGAACTGGAGTACATGGAACTGCAAAGTCTACGAGTGTTTAACATGACAGACATGGTGAAATAATGGCTACTGTACACTCACGTGAACAGTCAGTTCATTGCCAAGGTGATATAAGCGTCAGAGCAGCAGTCGCAGACCATAGTTTTGATTATAAAACTATATCGTACAACAACGATTTGTAAAAACACTAACGATACGGGATAACATTTCGATGAATCAACCCACACCACTCACTGCAGATCGGGGAGCACTGGACGCTGCCTGACATTGATCCTGACACACACGGGGAGCATGGCACTCCTTGGTCCGAGCTCGAGGGTCCTGTTACATTTGAACATTTAGAAACCTTTAGCGACATGTAACGTTCACTGTTCCGTTGTTAGTTATAACTATGACTGAAATGTATTTAACCTATAATTTGCCAGGGTAACGGGTAGGCTATATACTTTTTTTCTTCCCCTCACCGGTCGAGGTCGCTATTTCAAACCATTCAAGTCCAGTGGCCTCTGTAATGTCGGGTACTTGGGGACAGGGAGACTGTGGAGGCCGAGATATTTGCCTAATCACTTGAATTGGTGAGTTGTCGGTGTAAGTCAATACAAATCGCCTTCTAAGACTGGAGTCCATAACACAGGTCAACGGTGACAATCAAATATGTATGTCTAGCTAATGGAATGTTCCTTCCTGCCTGGCCAAACGCTGACTTCAAAATAGCTAGCTTGCTTTGGCAAAGGGGGAGCAGTTCTGCAAGTTGCCGCTTGGTGGTGCACTACTCATCTTAATGAATAACATGTGAGAGGGTTGGGCTTTGTGAGCAGTGGGCGGACCTGAGAGGGACGTACATGTCTCTTATCTGTGCCTGGGGCTATAATCTATGTACAGTAAATAGACTCAATGATGCAGCTTATTAGAACACACGCACTGGCACTCATCCCTCAGAGAAAAGACTGCCTCTGACTGAGACAGATCTAAATATGTGGCATATTGAGTATCCTCACATTGGAACCCCAACACTGAAGCCATTATTCTCACTCTGTCTCCAAGGGTCTGATTTATAGACCCCAATGTCCTTCTTCAGTGGCTGGATGTGCTCTCTATTATCGGATGAGTACAAGAACAGATGGGTTGGGGAAGACAGCTAAAGAAAAGGGTGGGGAAAGAGGTTAGTGAATGAAATATATTATTTTTGTAAGTAATTGTATTTACAAAAAAGTGTTGTATTTAAGAGTGAGCAATATTATAAAGTTTCACATGTGTATGTTTACAATTAAGTCGATAGTGTGCATTTATCCACACACTGTTACACACTATACTCAATGTGCTATTTGCACTTCAAATGTGAACAGAATGTAGCAACACACTGTAAATACTATACGTATCTCAAATAATATGTATGACAAATGAATCATGCCTTTTTTAAATGTATTTTTTACAAAGAACAATCTTGCTCCTTATATTTACTCTCCTTTTCTTTCAACTTCTCTCATAGCTTGTTTCCTCCTGTCGCCCTCCCTTCTTGTGTGTTGGTCTGGGCTTTGGTGGAAGGAGGAGGCATCCAGTCAGTCCACTGTACAGTCTGGGCCTATTGGGAGCAGGCTGCTGACTCAGCCCAGGCCACTGCATTCATCTATCTGCACTGCAGTGCTGTCTCTCCTTACCCCTCCCCCTCTCTTTCCGCCCACCCTTATTCAGTGCGCCACCTTACCCACACACTTACCCACCCACACACACACACACATACCTGCTCTTGAAGTTTTACAATGCTGCTGTTCCATGTAGGCTATAACACTATCGACGTACCATTTCTTTCCATTTACACGTCTTTCCCACAACTAGGAATGCAAAGAAAATGCCCACCACTGACCTTACAAACTCACCGGCAGGATCAATTGTGTGTGTTGTTTAGTTGTGAATCCACAGGCCATCTTTCAAAAGTCAAGAATTACACGGCTTATAGGAGTGTAGCCTGTTATCAGTGTACTGTTTTACTAGATGTCCTGGGATGTGTTTTACCTTACATCCCTTATCTTACAATAAGTATAACTTCTAGCATTCCCTTATAGATGGCATCACATTATTGTAATACATGAAGACCGTACAACAATCACAACCATTTAAAAGACAAAATGCATTCAAATTGTTATTCATTCCTTCTTCCTCATGTATGAAAAAATGACAGCACTCATACATAACTGGAAGGCTGCTTTATTGTTTGGAAATAGATTCGTGCTCAAATGAAGACAATCTTTCACTGATTCTCACTTTAATGTCCCATGTGGTTGTGCAACACGCCGCCCTCTCTCTGACTGGATTAGTGGCAAGAGATAACAATGACAACAGTCAAAAAGCTTTTATAATTATTGTCCGCAAATAAAATGATTAAATCAATATCTCAGTCATGCTACAAAATAACAGCTACATAACCCATTAGGTAAATCAACATCTGAAATGAGGAACAGAATAGTAAAACAGAAGGCAAGCTGTTCTCTCACCAACCAAATGTCTCGGATATAGAATACACACAGACCACTACATGACTACATGAGATGGTAGTTCAGTCAACCAAGTCTAGGTGCTGACTTTCCCCAGTTGAGTTATTATTTTCCCATTTTTGGCTGTCCATCCATTTTGATTCGTTCCCATGGGTTTGGATAGATATTCTCTCACTGGTTTTATTGACAGACTAAATAGGCATCTAAAAAGGCACGTGCCGTTAGAGATATTGCACCAGAAACAAACACATAGACAATAAATACAACTCACCCTTAAATCATTACATACATTGTTGGGAGATTAACAGGAAAATAACGTTTATGCCAAATTACATTGGTGTGTGTAAGGAGGGGGTGGGGTGGTGGAGGGGGGGGGGGGTCAGAGGTTAAACAATCAAAAAGCTGTCACACATGGGGACCTGAGGGTCAGAATACTGGGGCATACCGATCGTCTTGTCGAGGATGAGTGTGTGTGTGTGTGTGTGTGTAGAGATATTTAATTTGTGTTCATCTGTGGGTTTGTGTCAATGCAGGTTTCTAGACGGGTATTCACTAAGAGGTGACAGGAATTGTGGGCAAGACATCATCACACATGTACAAAAGGGTGTGCTGGTAGTGCAATCCTCTCACCAATGCAGGCTACACGATCCTCAGCAAGCAGCCAGTACAACACCATGCATCGTACGCCTGTACCCAATACATAGAGATCCTGGGCAGGCCAGAGTTTTGGTCATTCACTAAACATATTGCACAAAAAAAGAAATGTGAGCAATTACAGTCTGTGGTACTGGTTTCTCCTCAATATTAGGAGCAAAAGGGAAGGTTGAGGACATTTTTCTAATGGATATATACTATATATATATTGAAATATATATATAATATATATGTAGTATAGTTCTATATATGTATTGATTTATATATAGTTTTTGCACTTTAATATAGATTCTTTTAGTTGACTCCCCTCTTTTATGTGAAAAGTGACTCCAAAAATCTACTCCATCTAACAAATGTGTCACAGCCTAAGAAGTGTGACAAGGGGTGTCAGCTGGAAGCCATTCTATGTATGGTTATTAATATTTAGTATTAGATTAATAGCAGTAGTTTTTTCAGTATTTCTGTATTTACAAAAACTATGCATGCTGTTAAAATAAAATTATATATTACATTATTTATAGTCTCTTAAAAAGTCCATTCTTAACTTTTCAGCATATTGTGCCGTTTACAACATAGCCTGAACTGTACATTTTTTTCTTCTATTTTTTCAAATGGATGTAAGTGTGTTTTTTCAGTTAGTACATTTATGTATTTCCTGGATGGGCTTGGAGAAAATGGACGGCAGTAGCTTGTATGCTTATCATTCAGAGTTTTATTTGGTTCAAGTTAACACCCACACTGATTTTGGAGATCTCATGCTGCAACTGGACCATAAAACTTGAAAAGGGGCAGGGAATTTATTCATTAACAGGAAGTGACATCACTGCACAACACAAAGTGCAAAAGCTCTGGCTCTGTTGATTATTTGGTATTTGTTAAGCGTTCAGCTTTGTGAAGAAGATTGGCTAATGAGGGGTTTCAGAGCAAGTGGGTTTCAAATATTGATCTCTGGGGCCTAAGCTCCTGAACATACCACAATAGCCTCAGAATGAATTTAGTGTGCCGCTCAAACCAACATATCCAAATTCACGCTCATGACATCTCCTCAGTGTTTCCTATATCATTGATTTCTATTGGGGGTGAACATTATTACTGCTCTTGTATATTTACGTATTTCATCAAGACCAGACCCAATTCCATAACGTCACAAACCACAAATATAATCCGCTACCAATACAAACGCTGGCTTTATAAGCAAGCAAAATGTTGCCGTTTCACTGAGATGCTTCAAGCCCTATTATTTCTAAGCGTCATTAGCAGGAAGCTCTAAACTGGCCTCTGACAGGCCAGCTGCCCTAGCTAGGCAGCCGGCCCAGACCATTGTCCATCAGCATGGCATAACATCACACAATAATAAAATGTGTTCATAAATACTCTCATCACATTCACTTGCATTTAGTTGCAGAGCTCGTTATAATACATCTGTAATATCTCCTGAGAAAAAGGGGTGGATATTTCAAGCCTTGAGTACATTTCTAGGGTCTTTCCTAACAATGACAGCAAAAAAACGGAATGGGATGGGCACTCTACATCCTCTCCCATTCATGGCATGGGGGCGACAGCTGGGGTCACAAGGCAGGTCTCTTTGGCTTCTCCACATTGTGATTCACCATCACCAGTACACCCATTTATGTTTCTCTCTCTCTGCCTTTCACGTGTTCTCTCTCCCAGCTCACTTACTCACACCAAAAAACATCCTCTAGCTCAAGATCATCACTCTTTCAACATCACTTTAGCCTGGGATTAACATGCATGGTCAAATAAATCTCTTCAGCCATTACCACATGAACAATCATCACAGCCATATGAAAAGAAATTCCAAAAATGTTGTCGTTGCAGAATGAATAATCCAGTTCAATCAAAGCCATTCTCAGTCCTGATAGGACTCTTTAACTCATAGAGAAACATCTGAAAGTAGTTTCCACACCTGTCTAATCCCCACTGGCCACCCAAGCCCACACTAAATCACTCTCACAATGCCTTGTCCAATGCAGAAACCAAGGCAGAAAGTATGGTACATTACATAACTGATGATGCTGCATACAAATTAAAAATAAAAGCTTTTTAAAGATTTACAGTATTTTTCTCACTATTCAAACCATCCATCAGTTTAGTTCCAACGATACACACAAACATCCATATTTTCCACACGCAGAATCTCCAGAGCAGCAAAAAAAAGAGGATTTCTCCTCTTAATTACAATGTTGGTATTTTTGAGAACACCAACAATGTGTATAGTTCCAGACTAAGTTTGTGTACTGAGGCTACAATAAAATGTCAGTTGTTTGAAAAGTGTTGATTAAAGAGAAAGACAGGGTCCATTCGAGATTAATAACCCCATATCATTTCTCATTGTAAAACTAATTACTTATTTCTCACTTTCAATTTTTCAACAGTGTCTGGAACGTCAGGCCAAGTCACTGTAGTGGTCTGAGTATTAGTGTCTTGTGGACTATGATTATTCATGCAAGATTTCTGATCAAAACATGCCATCATGCAAGTCATTTCTATGCATTGAACAAGCACAATTATTTATGTATTTGTTTGGAAATCTGTCAGAGTAAATGTAAGCCCTTGGCCCAAGTTGACCCCTTAATAAACAGACCCTTAACCAATCAGTGTGAAAGCCCATGTAGAAAAAGCTTTTCGATGTGGGTATAACAAAGATAGAATGAGTAGAAGAGTTAAGTGACATGGGCAAATGTTCAATGTTGTTCTTTTTTTTTCTTTTTTTCTTTTTACTTTTAGCTTTTTTTGCCGCTCAAATTAAGTGGAGATACAAGTATATTCAGCATTAACAAACCAAAGAAAAAACCCTTACATTGTCCTGGGTCTTTTTTTGTCTTTCTCTTGTCCATTCTTCTGTTTGTTCACAGAGTGATAATGTTGGTTTTGTTTCTTCCATTCATTCCAAAAGTGAATGACACAGAACCAGCCTTCAGACTGCTTCTTCAGCATCCAGCAGCACTGCTTTACTCTCCTCACCCACGTCACTGGTTTCCATGGGAATCCATTGTTTGCATCCACACCATGGATCCCCTCAGTGTTTCCCATCCAAGCCTCTAAATGTAGAGTTCTGTTCCTAATCCAAATATCCCAGCAGTAAGAGGACTATCTGCCCTTCCGGCAGACACAGACATTTCCTTAATATTTTGTCTGTAAATCATTCCCTTTTAGTTAAGATCAGTAGTCTAGATGCATCAATGTCACACAGTACGCTGATTATGTTTGGTTTAAATCAAGTTCAAGTGTCTTCAAGCTGAAAGAGTTGGAGCTGCTTCTCTCTGCATCGATACAAGTATGAAGTCTGTAAACAAAAGTATTTAATAGTATTATTTTCTTACTTGCAAATGAAATTATCTGTACATCTGTGTGGGGTTAGATGGTTTCCTCTCGCTTTGCTTGAAGTTACATTTTAATAATTATTACTGTTATTACTGTTATTATTTATTCCAATAATCTAACACTTCGATTCCCTGACATCTTTTTGGTTTCTTCCCTTCTCTTTCCTCCCTCCCTTGCCCTCGTTGTTGTCATCCTGCTTCTCCTTGTCAGGTTTGGTTACACTGTCATAAGAGGGGAGGGAGGCGGTGGAGGGCGTGCCTTCCTTCTTTTCCTGATTCGTTTCACCATTTTCCACTTTGTTATTGGCTGGTTTGCGCTTGCATTTGAAGCCCCGCCTGGCCAGGTAGGAACGGTACGCTCGCTGAATGATCTTGGCAGACACGTCTTCCTGTTTACGCCTCAGGGTGGTGGTGATTGGCTCATAGGACACCTTGGAGGGGTTGGCCGCTACAAAGCGCTCCTCCATCTGCTGCCTCAGCATGTCAAGTTCGCCGCTGTCACCCAACACACGCTTGGTGAAGGCAAACAGGATGTCCAGGCAGTGGATTCGGTCGCCACTCACCATGGGCATGTCCATGGCAATCAGTTCTATAGTGTTGGGCTTGGGCAAGCGCAGTGGGTGCTCTAGTGTATCTGCAAAGTCGGACAGCTTGGCGAAGTTGATGAACTGGGAAGCATCAGGGTCAAATTTCTCCCAGATTTCGTAGAAGGTCTCAAAGTCGTCCTCGCTTAGCGGGTCTGCGCTCTCCTCAGTGGCCACACTGAAGTTCTCCAGGATGATGGCGATGTACATGTTGACCACAATGAGGAAGGAGATGATAATGTACATGACAAAGAAGAAGATTCCCACCGAGGGGTTTCCACAGTCGCCCGTGTTCGGGGTTCCTGGGTTCTCCAGCGCGGGGTTGCAGTCCGGGGGGTAGTTGAGGATGGGGAGCAGCAGGCCATCCCAGCCAGCAGACGTGGTTATCATAAACAGGCAGATCATGCTATTGCCGAATGTTTCAAAATTGTACATGTCGTCGATCCCAGCCCCATGCTTGACGTAGCCAAAGTTAGACATGCCGAAGATAGAGAAAATGAACATGACCAGGAAGAGCAACAGCCCAATGTTGAAGAGGGCAGGAAGTGACATCATGAGGGCAAACAGCAGAGTTCTAATGCCCTTGGCACCCTTAATGAGACGCAGGATACGGCCAATACGGGCCAGGCGGATCACCCTGAACAGGGTTGGCGAAACAAAATACTTCTCAATGATGTCAGCCAGGAACATCCCTGGGGTAGAGAGAGAGACAGGAATAAAATACAAATATGACAGAAACAATTACAGAAATAAGTTCAGAAAAGTTTTTGAATACATTTGTCATGGTTAAGTACCTGTAATATTTCACAACAACCTGATAGTAACACTAGTAACACTGTGGCGACTACACAGATTGGGAACACAACAAACATGGCTTTGTGACTGGGGGTCCACTAGAGGGCGATACTAGCAATGATCTCTGATTCCTTGGTCTGGTTGCATCAGAATGCAGCAGCAAGCAAATGACTACATGTGCTTTATGTGATCCACAGATTTCAATCCCACATTACCAGTGCTCACTAGCCTGATTTCATACAACAGCAACTAGATCACACACACATGCTTGTTCATACTTGGAATTACAATAAGTCCTCCTTGGATATGTCAAAACGTGAACTGCATTCAGAAAGCATGGCATGAGAACCACCACTCCTCCCAGTCTCCTTTTATACTTACCGACAATAGAGAGGATTACCACGACGACATCGAAGATGTTCCATCCTATAGTAAAGTAATAGTGGCGTAGAGCAAAGAGCTTGAGCACAAACTCTGTGGTGAAGGCTACAATGAAAACAAAGTTGACCCAGTAGAGGATGTTCTCTGTCTCCTCCGTCTGGTCGTCCGTCTCCACCATCATGGTGACCATGTTCAGGCAGATGAGCATCATAATGGAGATGTCAAAAACTTGCTGTGTTACAAAATCAAATATCATCCCCTGGACTTTGTTCTGATGAGAGGGAGAAGGGAAAAGAATACGAAATAGTTACAAGAAATTCTGTATTTTTATAGAAAGCCCTATTAATGGCCTAACTTGCACCCAACCATACATTAATGTCAACAGACTAATTGTGGCTTACCAGTGGTCTTGGGATGGGTTTCTGTGGTTTCTTCGAGCCAAGCTTTTTCATAGCATTATAATATTTTTTTTGTTCCTCTGTCATGAAGATATCCTGACCTCCAAAGTAAAGAGACAATAAACACTCTGGTTACAACCTTGGAAGATGTTGGCTTTAAACCACTGAATTCTGAACATTTGTATAGTAGAATCTAAATATCCTGAATGTGTATCTGCAGTGATGTTCGAACAAAGAAAGGTGAGGTAGAGCTTATCTTCTTTTTTTGCTGGTTGAAGTTGTCAATGATAACACCAATGAAGAGGTTGAGGGTGAAGAAAGAGCCAAAAATGATGAAGATAACAAAGTAGATGTACATGTAGATGTTGTCCTCATATATTGGCTGGTCCTCCACCTGCACACAACAGGACAGATGTATCTTACATTAAGAGATATATATCAATATAGCTATAGAGCTATTATATCTAAAACTATGAAGAAAACATGCTTAAAACGTTGAATCCATCGTATCTATCATCACAATATGAAAAGGTAGAGACATTTCACAACATTGACAGCTTACCTTTCTAGAATCTATTGCTGCATACATAATGTCCATCCAGCCCTTAAATGTGGCCTGTCAGGGGAAGAGGATCCCTTAACTTATTTGGTCATTATCAAAATGTGACACTTTTACAGTGTCTGGATGAAGGAAGACAATACAGGACCACACATTTAAAAGTACAGACCCTAATCCTAACCACTCACCACTTGCAGGAGGGCTAAATATCCAGCGCCCACATTGTCAAAGTTAATTTTGACATTCTTCCACCTGACATCCGTGTAATTAGCATTAATAAGCGCAAAGCATTGGGTCTTGTTGTTGACCACATCCGGGAGGAACATCGCCTCCTCCGTCTCATTATAGCAATAATAATATTTGCCGGCAAAAAGGTTGACGCCCATGATGCTGAAGATGAGCCAGAAGATGAGACACACTAGCAGGACGTTCATGATGGAGGGGATGGCTCCTACCAGGGCATTCACCACCACCTGTTCACACACCAACCAGAGACAGGGGGGCAGAGTCACACTCCACTCACACATTGTACCCACTTACACTCCTGTTCTCTAAGAGATACAGGGTCACAGGCTATCTGCTTTCCAAGAAGTAGATTAGGTCTAATGTGAGTCAATACAACATCTATCCATGGAATGCAACTCCTTAGAGAGCTGTAGTCCCGCACAAGGCTTAATCTGTGTCTTGGAAAGTGCCTCAACCCTTTAAGGCGTACATGCAAAATGGTTCATTGTCGCTGTATGAGAGCTGCACATAATCTTGGTTCTGAATGACCGTACACAGTGCCCCACAGCTGATGCATTATTGTATTGAGGTGAATAGAATTTGATACGGTTTCATACAGTGGCCCTAAAGGTATTGGAAGTAGAATTATACAACATCTTATTTTAACAGTTTGATGAGAGTGTAGCTCACATACTGTATCTCTGCTCACGTCTGTCACAGCACAGTACAGCCCCCCCCTCCCCCCTCCCTCCCCCCCCCCCCCCCCCCCCCCCCCCGGCTCCTAACCCCATGGGCTGGACTGCCCCCACAGAGCCCTGGAGGTCAGCAGCACAGTCAGATGCTCAGACAGACAATGGATGTTTGAAAGACCAGCAGCTGTAGGCAGACAGCTGTGCTGAGTCTGGTAGGCATAGTCCTACGTGCATTCTCGTAATCTTTTCAATGTTCCTTCCTGGACCAGAGACTCTTTTACTGAGGTGGAGAAGCTCCTGGGGGAGCTGTGTTGGATTTTGGTATCTGGCAAGTTATCTGAATAATCAGATTTTAGTAACCACATTTACTGTAGTTTGCTTATCTCTGGACAAATATACTTGTGCATGATTGTGTATTATAGTATCTTCTCTCATAGTTACTCCTAAAATGTATGACAATTTTCATGTGTGTAATTTTTGCGGTTGAGTACAGAATGGCAAGGTTCTGGTCCAGAAGGAGAACATGTTTCTATAAGAGAGAACTGAATTCTGCGTTACATGCATGTCACTTGACTCAATTTAATGGGAAGACTTTTGTTTAGATAGAAAACTACTTTTTTCATCAGTAACTACAATCACCATCTGGCCATACAATTCTGAATAGAGGCTTCAAAAGGGAGCAAACGTGATGGCAGGATGCAGTCAGAGATACAGAATATCAATCTTCCAGAGCTGCAGGGTCAGCTAGGGCCACTACTGTAGTAGCAAGGGAGAGCTGGGGAGGTGGGTTGGTGGTGGAAGAGGAGGGTATGAAGACAGGTTCAAGAGGGGAATAAAATGGATGGACTTCTATACAAAAACAACCAGATGATTGTGGTCAGATCCATCGTAAAACAAATTAGAATAATTTTGCTTTGTTGGCATTAAGTAGCAGGGTTACACTGTTTTCTTACTACATTTACAGGTCAGGCTGAAATGGTCCATTAGTCATGTTGTGCATGATGATGGCGCCTGCTCGAAACTGGTTGTTCTTGCAGCTTAAGAGGTTAAAGTAAGAAGTGTGAGAGGCATTTCAAGAACTATGTACAGGGAAACTATCTTAGTAGTAAACCCTTAGTAAAAAAGACTCCAATATTTATGGACACATTTAACATTTTATCTCCATTTCTTTGTGTCATGAGGCAGCTTGTTTTGCCAATCCAAAATTACTATAAAATTTGAAAATGTGTTCCATGATTATTGATATTCTTAAATCAGCCGCATTATGACTCTCTGAGATCATTTATATCCATGCAAATAATTTTTATGGATGGAAATGGATGGTGTATATATATATATATATATATATATAGTGTTTCACTATTTTATATATTTTTTTAATCTTCTATGAATCTTGTTATCTATCAGCCCCAGGTGACATGCGTTGGTGCTGTAGTGTTAGAAGAGGCATGCAGGTGGACCAGCTACCAGGTTGGTCATGTCTTACCCTCATGCCCTCAAAACGGGACAAAGCCCTGAGGGGTCTCAAGGCCCTCAGTGTCCTGAGTGATTTAATGGGCCCTAGATCGGAGTAGCCCAATGCATTAGCTATAAGGCTGACTATAGATACCTACACAGAAAAAGAGAGGGGGAGGGAGGAGGGGAGGGAGAAGATAAGAGAGGATCCACACAATTAGAGGGGACACCCTAGCATTTGGTTGGAGTTACTTAAACAGATATACACAAATACAATATACACAAATACATTGTATTTGTGTATACATATTTATATCTATAGACATACAGTGACTACAGAGACTTAGGTCAAACAAGTTGTGCAGAAGTTTTCTCATTTATGTTAGGTTTGGTTTTTGGTTTTGGTTTAGTTGTCAGGCAGGTAAGGACCAGCAGCACTCCTGGAAAGAAGTTTGTGGTTGACACAGTGTGGAGAGAGAGTCAGTAAGAGAGGAGAGAAAACATTTCTGACAAAGGGGAAAATCTGAGAGGAGAAAGGAATTGAAACGAACAAACACTCAATATTACACAGAAAATACACAAGGCACGGTACGTGGCATACACACAATACAATGTACACACCTACAGTACACACCATTTACTGTACACGCCAAAAGAGCGCTTAGTCTGAGTGGGGAGATAGGGCCGAGGAGGTTGAGGACAGTTTTAGGGGACGAGAAGGAGAGAGGACCTGTAAAGGAAGGATGGAAGGAAGGAAGGAAAGAAGGAAGGAAGGCACCCAGCAAACCACAAGAATCTTACCCTGAACCCTCAACCTCCGACCTCTAAGTCCCTCTCGATGGCAGCACATTGTCCCTCTCAACTGAGAGAGATACAAGACTAGAGGCACCTGCTGTGAGAGAGAGGACAGTTAATATGTACAGGCATCATGCCTATTCAAACTCGCAATATGTTGAGAATTAAATAGCTTTGTTTACTCCCCCTCTGTTTCCCAACTCCTACCATGATAGGTCAGGAATGATCAAGCACTATTTTTCCTACTTGTCAATATTCCTCATTCAAAAACAACATTTATTCAGGAATTTTTTGGCAAAAAGTATGAAACTGAGGAGGAGTGTATACATTACCATAACAGCTGTCTTATATCTGTGTCTCGTACTCTTCAGTAAACTGTATCTTAAATTCCTCAGTGAAATTCCCCTAGACTGTCTCAACAATAAATCTTCAACTGTCTCAAGATTGTTTTGATGTTTTAGTGTGTTTCTTTGGGGTCATTATCACGGACATACATTAAGCATGGCACCCCCTGCGGGAAAAGGTATAAAGCTGTCTATGGTGTCCGACTGACCTCAGAAACAGCTCTGCAAGGGAAACATAATGAACTAAGAAGAGATGTATACACCTGCTGTGAAGCCCACAGTATTATGCTCTCTCTCGCTCCTTCTTCCCACACACAACATGATAGATACACACACACACACACACACACACATACATACATACACACACACTGTTACCAGTCACAAGCATACACACGACTGCACACACACACACACAGGTATAACATCATGCACACACAGAGTTGATCAAAGTCAAAGTATTAGTATTTATCCAATATACAGAGACAGTGCCATCTGGACAATTAAACTATGTATTTAACAGGTAAAAAGTACTTATTGGCCTACTGCAGGACCCAACACATCCAATCGAACACACAAAGGGCAGAAGCAGTGCACAATAAGGAAAGAGACAGTCACCACAGTCTTTGCTCCACACCACCAGAATAGTAAAACATAGCAATATAGAAATCAGATACCAAAATTTATACCACCACTCGAATACAGAAACTAACACTAGATGGAGATGTGGCATTGCACTGGGATAGCCAAAAAGCTATTTTTGAAAGATCACATTTTAGATCTATGAAGTTAAATCTCACCTCCTCTCCCTGATCTTCCAACATTTTGTGTTAGGCCTTTAATTCTACACCTCTGTAGATGCACATAACACAAGTGTTCTATGACTATATTGGTAAGCGTACAATAAGGGTTAGCCCTACAGTATGTTAATGCCACATCTACCACTGTTATGATAGCAGATACTGGAGATCTGTAGTTTACTGGAATAATCCTGAACAATCCTGAAGATCTGAAATGCTCCAAAAATCTTCAACAGCGTCATTTTGAATTCCAATCATGAACTGTTTGTGGAGACGAAGACTATAATGGTATATATTAGACAGTGTTTGTGGAGATGAAGACTATAATGGTATATATTAGACAGTGTTTGTGGAGATGAAGACTATAATGGTATATATTACACAGTGTTTGTGGAGATGAAGACTATAATGGTATATATTACACAGTGTTTGTGGAGATGAAGACTATAATGGTATATATTAGACAGTGTTTGAATGTCTGGCACATGTGGAGGCAGTCTCTCCCAGGCTGAGTATCCTGCAGTATTGTCACATGATATCCAAGCCTGCTAATGTCACAGGGCATCTAGGATCAGTAGAATAAACACAGTAGAAAAGGAAGGCCGGGACATGGGTACAGAGGAAGATGGACTGAAAGACAGAGAGAAATGAAAAAAGCAAGCGAGGGGAGTTGCTGTGCCTTGTGTCGAGGCAGGGGAGAGGGCAGTGGTGAGGAGGAGCCAGCGATGGGAAGGGCTACGTAAGAAGGAGAAGAGAAACACTTACATCCACAATGAAGAAGTCCAGCCAGCACCAGGCGTTGGTGAAGTACTTTACGAAGCCATACGCCACCCATTTTAGCAACATCTCCAGGATAAAGATATAGGTGAATACTCTGTCGGCGTACTCCAGGATTATTTTGATGGTTTTCCTCTGCTCTATGTACACATCCTCAAAGGCCTGGGAGTGAACAGGGCAGGAATCAGGTGAGGCAGACATGGGCATGGCTGTACATATATATGATATGTCACTAGTATGAAAGGTCTCAATGACAATCGATTGAAATCTGACACTGAACAGGTTTTAGGTCTGTAAGACAACAAGGCAACACTTTACAACACTGGCTTACCAGGCCACTGCATCTCTTCAGGATGTGAGTGTTTACAAAGAGTTCACAGCAGTAAGGGTGGGGCTCAGCTATCTGATGTAACAGATCACTGCTCTCTCTCTTTCTATCTCTCTCTGTCTCTCTGTCTCTCTCTGCACATTCAGACAGACCGTCCACCCAGCCCCACTGTCCTGTATTGCCTCTGTCTATCCATTCCTGAGCACATAAGTGTTCTGAATCACCATTTGGCTACAGTCCTCCAGAAACCTGCAACCTCAGCTGTATCCCCTTGGTTAAAAGGCTGGCTGGTGCATTACAGCACTTTGCTGTCCATTAGCAACTATCATAGTACGAGCAGTACTGGGAGAAAGGCAAAATATTACCCTCCATCTGTTCTTTTTAATTGTTAAATTGTTCTAATAGTGTGTGTGTTACCAGTGTGTGTTCTCACCAAAGCGCCACTACTAAGCAGGATCATGAAGATGATGAGAGTCTCAAACCAGTTGTGTTCCACAATCAGATAGCAAGTCTTCCTCAGGAACCACCAGTGTTTCCCCCAGCCGTGTGTAATTGGCACATCACAGCACTTGTATTTAGCCACGCATTCTGTAAGAAAAGGAGACACACTATCACTTTAATAAACAAAGTAGCCTCTTCAAAACAAACTGTACAGATAAACAGAAACATACCTCTCCTTCTTAAGAACATTTTGTACAGTACCACTAGACATGACCCCTATGACAAAGTTGTGTTGTTTAACATGATGCTATCATATACTGTGAGTTGATATCCCTGACATTCCAGAAACAGGTGTGGGACAATAAGGGATTTGACTGAAGAAGAAAAAGAAGGAGCCATGCTGTAGGTAGTTCTTTGGCTGTACTCTATCCCTTTATTGAGGGCCCCTCCTCCTCACCATCTGTCCAGCAGGCATCAGGATCCAGGTACTCTTCCACCACCTCCACCACTGCTACCTCCTCCACATCAGGCTTGATGTCTATGGTGCTGCCCTCGGACGAGCTGGTGTCATCCAGCTGAGAGAGAGAGCGTGGGGGATGAAGAAGACGAAGTGTAAGGAAGGGGTAAACACTAGAGAACACAGCTTAAGAAATCTCTCAAATGTATTTTTGTGTGACAATTTAGTTCTGACCAGACCAGTATAAACTTGTATAAAGTAGAGATAGCAGAGATTAACAAGTAATCACTGTCAAATGCACCGTCGCCTGATCAACCACACTCTGCAGTACCTACACTCTACAGCACCTATATGTTGTATGTATTTAAATAAATGAATGTGTGAGTGACCTTTCGTCTGCACTGATCATGGATGTTTATTAATGGGACATTAACCTGATAGTAATGAACCTTAACTGATTGATTATACTAAAACAGCTATTCACATTTCTGACAGTGATGATGAAGGACTTGTTTATAAAGTTATTTATGAAAAGAGAACATAGGATTTCATTCCGAAAGCTTCACTTGATATACACTGCCACACTGCTTACAGAGCAAAAGTGCAATGCAATTCTATTTGCATAATCACCATACTGCTAAAACCGGTCTAAGATTAATTTTTTTTATGTCTAGACACTAAAAGATATGTGCTTGGGTTATCATACTTAATACTCACATCTAAACAGTGAGTCAAGGTGATTCAGGACAAAACTGGTGAACCCCCTGCATGCTAGCACTTTCATTACACGACACACACAAGCACGCACATTATGCACACACGCACACCCGACCAATCCGGTTGAGGGAGAATGACGCTGCACTTTAGAATCCTGAGTGGTCAGCAAGCCAGCGCCTTCGTTCACTTTCTCTGGTACAAAAAAACACAGCCAGACAAATCTCCGCCTCTCTCATTGGCTGAGGGGGACCGATTGCTGCAGGCTGTGCTGTGACAGGCAGAGCTGCAGGGAAGCAGCGTGGTTGGCTGAGTGCAGAGCAGAACAGTCTGGAGATCTGGTACAGCCAGGTAGCTAGTGGTGTTGCTACAAACCAGGTCAAGGTGACCCATATGTCCAACATCAGACTGCCCCACAAACTCACTTCCTGTTGGGGAAGATATCTCTTCCCCCTCACACAGGCCTGCCTGCCTGTCTGTCTGTCCAGCCGTACGTCTGTCTATACTTCTATCTATCCATTTGTCTGAAAAGTCAGCAAAAAGACTTGGTGTCATAGCCTTCATGTCTAAACCAATGTTCTGAGCCGTCAGGCCGTCTGATAGTCGCCTGTAATCACCTCCCATGTGGGGTGGTTGGGTGGCATAAAAATGCATATGTATGCATGCATGCAAGCAAACACACACACACACAGCCACACCACAAAGCCATGAACATAGTCTATTACTTTAATTACCATAGCTAAACTGCTACTACTACTGACTGCACACCTTTTAGTGAATCTCAGCCTAATCTTTACCATGGCATATCTCAGTGCAACATGAAGGTCAGATATAGTAGAAAGACGCGGATTGAGAAAGCCTGATATCATACCCTACACAAGTGCTCCTTCAGCCATGCAGATGTATGGCTTTTGAGGCTACTTCTACAAAGGGCAGAGCACCCTCAATACAACAACCAAGCTTTAATATAATCTACATGTACTTTAGAAGAAGTGAACTTCAGTTGATCGTCCAGCCATCCTCCCGTCTCCATCCTTAACTCCCCCACTTCCCCAGCCCGTATCCTCCCTCCCTATCCTTGATCTCCCTTTCCTCTCCAAACCAGCTCTTCACACTCACGTCTTTGCTGTTTTCCACATCCGACTCACTGCTGAAATCCTCCGTGTTCAGGTTCTCAAAGTCGGACTCGCCCACGGCGATAGGGACGCACACGGTCAGGTTGGGGTTGTGGATGAAGGACATGTGGTCTTCATCGATCATGTACTTGCCCACGCTGCTACCGATGCCGCTGGTAGTGCCATTACCGTTCTTGGCGTAGTCCAGTTCGCGGTTGCCGTCCACGCCAGTGTGGTTGGCAATGCAGTTTAATTTTTTATCGTACATGTCGTCTAAGGGCTTTTGTTCGTCCTCGATGGGCTGATGTTCACAAGGAGAATCCCCATTAGTCACATCACACAGCCACCCCACATCATCAGCCTGAAGTTGTCCTAAATTAACCTAAAGTCACTGGGCTCACAGAAGGCTAAGAATATACAATATTTCATTAGTTGAAATTGCAGACACAAAAACGACTATATCCGGTTGATGCGAGATAACACTAAGACTAAGACTAGGGGAACATAGACTAGATGACATGATACCTTTTTGAGCACAGTGGCTACAAAAACGGCAAAGTGTATCTTAAACCAGGCAATTCCCGCCTTAATGCGGATGACGGCGATCTGGAGGTTGTTCATTTCGCCGTCGTCATCTGTTGCCGCAAGATTGTCGGCACTGAAAGAGCTCAGTAGCAAAGCAAGGAACAGGTTCAACACCTGTAGGGAGAGAAACAGAGTACACCTCAGTCCTGTCCTACCAACCAACTTTTCCATATATTTGTCTCTGTGCCGCCAAACCATTAATATCTGTCAAACCACCTCTAGAACTTACCACCAAGTTCCCTATCACCATAACCATCAGGAAGACGATTAGACACATGGTCTGTCCAGCCACCTCCATGCAGTCCCACATGGTCTCGATCCATTCACCGCATAATACACGAAACACAATGAGAAAAGAGTGAAAGAAGTCGTTCATGTGCCAGCGTGGTAGCTCACACTCCAGGTTGATCTTACACACACAGTCTTTGTAGCTTTTGCCAAAGAGCTGCATGCCGACCACAGCGAAGATGAAGACAATGATGGCCAGCACCAGGGTCAGGTTCCCCAGGGCGCCCACAGAGTTGCCAATGATCTTGATAAGCATGTTGAGGGTGGGCCATGATTTGGCCAGTTTGAACACTCGTAACTACACAGGAGAAGGAGAAAGATGAGATGGGTGTATGAGGTGTTAGGGTGTGCATCAAATACTACGAGCAAAATGTATACATACTCATCAAACATCTACTAACATCTTTCCAAATATGAAAAAATGAAACACATCAAAAAACACTTGACAATTTTTGAATCCCTCACCAATCGGAATGACCTGAGCACAGACAGTCCCTCTACGTCAGCCAATCCCAGCTCGACTAAACTCAGGGTCACAATGAAGCCGTCAAAGCAGTTCCAGCCTTCCTGGAAGTAGTAGTAGGGGTCCATTGCAACTAGCTTTGCAAACATCTCACCAGCGAAGATACCAGTGAATACCTATTAATGCAAAAAAGCATTAAGAGAGAGAGAGAGAGAGAGAGAGAGAGAGAGAGAGAGAGAGAGAGAGAGAGAGAGAGAGAGAGAGAGAGAGAGAGAGAGAGATTGAGACATTAGTAACAAAAACATTTAACTGAGAAGTCTTTTGAATAGCTTGGACTATACATTAGGTTAGAAGCTTAAATAAAGGGGCCTACTTAAGAACCGAATACCTTTTGATTATGTCTGTCTATACAACTTCTTAATTTTTGTCAACCACAAAATGTCTGCTCTGGTCTGCACTAGAGAGGCACATTGAGATTTATTGCACTTTGGACAAAACATGGGGTTGAAAATACTAATAAAACTATGGTTTGTCATTTGTAGAAATACTGCCATGCTATAGAAATCTAAGAGCAACATTTGAGTGCAGTTTGAAAAAAGAGAATGTGCTGACATGGCATTTGGTTTGATGTAGCACTGATTAAAAATGGATTGGGCTCTGGCTGAGAGTGGGCTGTCCTGACAGGACAAGGTCATAGAGCAGTGCCATGGTACACTGGGAGCCAGTCGGGCAGGGCAGGCCAAGGCCCCTAGCATGCTACTGTGGTGCACCCATACCCTATCCCTGTCCACTGCCTGATCATGTGGCCAATCATCACCGCAGAGAACACCCCATGATTCATCCTGCACCACCCCCCACACTGCCAACTTCTCTGACCTCATTTCCTGTCTGACTCCTGATAACATGCCAATCATTGTGACCTCATTTCCTGCCTCACCCTTAAAACCAAGCCCATTTTGATGACCCTCCAAACAGAATGCCTCCAGGAAGTTAAGGCAGTGTGATGTCTCAGTGAAGAGCATAGCCTTGATACCCACAATGCTCTTATCGTTTTCCCATGCCTGCATGATACAATACAGTAGGCCACAAATGGGACCAGATCAATCAGGTTATATCAAAGTTTAAAGGATATTCCCAGTAAACCACCCCAGGAACCACTGGTGTCAGGACTGCTGAATCAGGATGATGAGATACAGGATAAAGAATGGAGAATAGAGCCAGGGGAAAACAAGAATATAAGTACTTGGAATTTAAGCAAGGAGGAGAGAGAATGTGTGAGAAAAGGCTATGGAGCTATACTGAAAAAGGGGCCAGAACAAATGTGGGAGCAAAAGAGGGAGGGACAAGGAAAGAGGGCGAGAGGGAGAGGATTGGGGGGTAAGAGGTGGGGAGCACTCTGACTGCTTTAAAATGGAGCTGAAAATTTGATGAGAACCTCGTTGAATGTGCTTGTGTGTGTGTATGTGTGTACTGGTGAGAGTATGGGTGCAAAGTGATGGCTCTGTGCCATACAAGCTCTACGAGATGGTGAGAGAAAATAGGAAATAGACAAATCAAGTTGTGGACATTATTATTATTATTATACACTGCCCATAATGCACTTCACTGTCTCTCACCAGATTGCCCACAGACAGCACTTCCTCAAAGTGCGGGGTCATGGGATAGTGCTCCATAGCCATGAACAGCGTGTTGAGGACGATGCAGATGGTGATGCCCAAGTCAACAAAGGGGTCCATGACGACAAGGTTGACAACGTGCTTGATCTTCAGCCAAAAGGGGAAGCACTCCCAGATGAGGAATATGTTAGCAAATTTGTACCAGCATGGAGGGCACTTCCTCTGAGACTCCTCCAACTCTGTAGAAAGGTGGGGGCAAGGGCAAGAGGCAGAGGTGAGAGGGAACACCAACAGAGATAAATGGACATCATGAACCCTGTAGGAAGGACCATCATCAACATCCTGTTGTTCCGTCTGGAAAGGTGTTGAAGGTGCGGAGGTGACGAGGCTGTCCGTACCCTCCACTAGAGTGTTGGTGACCACGCTCATAACACTGTTGGCCCGGTCCTTCCCCTTGAAGGAGGAGTTGAGCTGGTCCACAGACACCATCAGAGAGCCTGAGTGCTTCTTCTTGACCTCCACCTCTGTGGTCTACACTCCAGGAGACACACACAGTCAGAAAGATCACACACACCATGAAACCTATTCACACAGTCACCAGAAACCGATATACACATGTCTAGATTGCAAACATGTTTAAACCCTACAGTCTCATAATTAACACCTCGATTCTAACATGTACATTTATCTGTTCAATACAATAGGCCCTGCTTTGTATTTAATCATAATGTTATTACAACTGTCTGCACGCCATGACTCCCAACCTTCAAACCTACATGCAAAGGCATGCATGTACAGGATAGGAGATCAAGACAACATTCACCACTACACCATGCTACAACTGGAGACGTTGAGAGGTAAATATAGGATTGGTTGATAGTCAAAGAATGTCAAATTATAATGCTAGGTAGGATGATTAACAATGCTGTCACTAGAATAGGGTTACGGTCTGTTCTTGCACCACCCAGTGGCTCAGGAAAAGAAGATGAATGAGGGAAAGAGAGGTTGAAATTTAGATAGAACAAACTGGCCCTGAACTCTTAAGTCCTTGAGAGAAAAAAAGAGGTTGAGGACAGAGACAAGATTGGTGTGTTGATGAGTGATGTTTTAAGCTGCTGTGCTGATATGTAGTGAGTGATCATGTGTTATACAACGAAAGGTAACTAGCTTGGCAAGAGAGTGTTAGTGTTAAAAGGATTTTGTTATATAGTAGCTGAAACCATGTCTGGACTGTGGCTGAGTGAGAGATTGAGAATGTTTTTATTGCTGGAACAGGATGCCACTCAGGGCAGCTGAAGCGAAGGGGTGAGGGGAAGAAGAGCAGGGGCACACCAGAAATCTAAAGACCAGGAGAATCACAGGAGAGAGGGAGGATTCCACAAGAGAGCAGAAAGAAAAATGGGGGAACAAGGCCAAATGAATAGGAAAGGACATAGGAAACGTGGAGAAAGAGGAGAAGCTGGAGCGACCAGGGGCGGGGCGGGGCGGGAGGCAGGGGTGGGGGCGGGCAGCAGGGCCTCCACCATCACCATCATGCCTAGACTGGATCCGTGTCTCACGGACGTTCTTACACTGTCGTCAGTGGCTGCCTTATCTATTTTCACCTCAGGCAGAAGCCGTCCGCCGGGCCCTGGGCCGATGAGCGACACCACGCCGTTACAGTCCACCGTGCTGTTCCTCTTCCCTCCAGAGTGGGGCACCAGTGGGTTGATGCGTGACGAGCCCTGGCTGTTGCCGCTGTAGCTGTTGCGCCGGTAGGGGATGAATAGGGAGCCGCGGCGGTCCTCGCTCTCCTCCACCGTGCTGTGCTCGTCGTCGGCAAACTCGTTCTCCGAGCCCACGTCCTTGGAGCGGCCCTTGAAGCTGAAGATGCTGCTGCGGCTGTTGTGGCGTGACATGAAGGGCGAGCCTGGGATGCTGAGGAGAGACTGAGGGAGGAAAGGGCAGGATGGAGGAGAGGAAGCAGGGGGAGGGAGGAGAGAGAAAGGAATGCAGAGAAAGAGACAGGCAGGTGTTGGGCGAGGAAAGGGGAGGAGAAAGGGCTCATATCAACAGAGAAAAGGTGAGACAACATTTTTTGTGGTGGTTCAGTACGGTTTCATTTTGTGATTTTTATGCTAAGGCTGTACTGTGTACGGTAGCTCTAGCCAGAGCTAGATCAGGTACATATAACCTTTCTCAGAAGCATATCTTAGTCTGCCCTCCCTTCCCCTCTCTCTCTCTCTCTCTCTCTCTCTTTCTCTCTCTCTCTCTCTCTCTCTCTCTCTCTCTCTCTCTCTCTCTGTCTCTCTCTCTCTTTCTCACATACACACTACAACACACACACGTACACACAAAAACGAGGCCATGCCACGTGTGTAACGCAAAGGTGTGGCACAAAAACTAAGTCGAGCATGGGAGCAGAGTATCACACAAAACAAATGGATTCAAGTTGAATTGTAAATAGCTAAACTGTAAAAGGGTAACATTGAATAATGGTTATTCATTACTCTTTGATCCAATCTCTTATTACAATGACTATGGAGCAGGTAGCAGTCTCTGACTCTCTCTTTACCTGGTTTATGGACGTCTTTCTCCCCAGCCGGTTGCCTGGGAAACGGAAGGTGCTCCTCTTGCTGCCGTCATCGGACTCAGACTTGACCACCTTCTCGCTGTCACCCTTCTCCTTCTCCTGCTCCTTCTGACGCCACTTCTTCTTGCGGTTGCGACGCTCTTTGGCGCTTTTGGAGCTCAGCTTGGACACTTCTGAGGAGCTGCGGGACAGGTGAACCTCGCCATCTTCCCCCACGGGGTCCTCCGACACCGTGCCAGCCGAGGTCGCCATGGCAGCAGCCTGTGGGCAGGAAACCACAGGGGGGGAGGAGAAATATGGGAGGGTGGTAAGGTCAGGGGGAACACTGACAGAGGGAAGGCTGTGAGGTTCTGACAAAGGCATGCATAGACACACACTCCACACACAGCTGACCTGTGCATCTTCCTGCTGTTTTTTCAGCTGCTCCAGCATGGCCTTGAACTCGGCCTCCTTCTGCTCAGCCTCCTCCATGGTGGCCTGGTTCTGCTCCTCGTACGCCATGGCCACCACAGCCAGGATCAGGTTCACCAGGTAGAAAGAACCCACGAAGATCACCAGCACAAAGAAGATCATGTACGTCTTCCCTGCCGCCCTCAGTGTCTTAGGAGGAGGGAAAGAAAGAGAGAAAGAGAGAGGGAGAGAGAGATAGAGTTAGGAAGAGAGATGAGGATCAGTCACCACCAAGAAGAAATGACGAAGAATAAAAGCCCCAATATGAAAGGTGTTCTTGATTAAGTCATTCTATCCAGTTTCTGCTTTCTGTCTGCCTGTGTTCCACAATGGTTCACCAACCAGCCCATTCATCTGTTCCTCCAGAGTTGTATTGCGTGTGTATGCGTGTGGTTGTGTGTGTGTGCTTGTGGTTATAGGTGTGGTTGTGTGTGTGTGCTTGTGGTTATAGGTGTGGTTGTGTGTGTGTGCTTGTGGTTATAGGTGTGGTTGTTCACAATGCTTCACATCCACTCCACTAAGTTTGGTTATCCAGGATTGACACCAGGGATGATGGAAGTCACAGGGGTGCTATTTCAGGTCTCCCTTTTTAACAGGAATGTGTTTAAACATACAAACACACATATATCACACATAAAAACACATAAGCTAGATAATTCACCCAGACTGGTGAATCTATTAAAGCTGTGGCATTGTGTGGGTCTGCAGGAGCATCAGTCAAACTGTCACATGCCTGTTCACATACAGTAGTAACTGGCATTACTGATTAGAGTTAGGTCAAAGTCAAATATATACTTTTTCATGTGTATATGTATGGTAAATACCCTCTGTTTCACGGTATTCTCCTCCTGAATTATATACCACCATAGACTGTACAGAAGATAACAACACATTGAAACCTTTTGCAACAAAACAACATGTATACGTTTCAACAAGACATGATTTTCAGCTACAGCAGACAACCTATTCACTTGGAAGAGGCAGTGACACAGTTCACTGTTCAGCCCAGCCTCCTCTTTGGCTGAGGCTCCTCCACCAGTCAAACACAGTCTCTGGGGTTAACCACATACTCGACAAAGATGCTGAGAGACAGTTTTGCTGATTCATTCTACGATGATGACGTTTTTTCTTTGTCAAATGTAGTGGGGGCAAAAACATCAGTCCCACCAAAGGAATGTTTTAATGTAGACTGGAAAGTATGTGACTATTAGGCATCTGTATGCCAAGCAACCAGCAAGGCAGAAAGGCAAGCAGATAGACAGACAGACAGACAGACAGACAGAGAGACTGACAAATAGATGCACAAATAGACAGACAGACTGTCTCTATACCAGCATGTAGAGGTTCTCCCAGAAGTCCTGGGTCATGAGACGGAAGAGTGTGAGAAAGGCCCATCCAAAGCTGTCAAAGCTGGTGTAGCCATAGTTTGGGTTTCTTCCTGCCTTCATACACGTGAAGCCTTCTGGACACCGCCTATGACCACAGACCACAGAGAAACAGATTTACTGTCTCTAAACACTCACTGGCTGATGAGGTTGAGTTTATATTCAAGATAGCTGTTAACTTCCTACATTAGGGTGAACCATGCATTGAGGTGACATGAATCAACTCACCCTGAGTCTGAGCTATTTCCACAGAGAAGGGCATCTAGCTGACCAGGTATGAAGTAAAAATTGGCTGAAAAGTTAAAAGGTTTCCATTTAATGTCACAAACACCTCCCAATGTGCTGTGACAGCCACACACATGATCCCCATGTCTTTTCTAACTTTTGACATACTGGAAACATGGACAAATTGTGTTCAATTGTTTTCTTAGCTACTCACAGACCCCTTGTGATCATGTCAAACTCTTCCCCCAACAAGCTTAGACACATTCTATGGTGCTCTATTGGACTTACTGTCATTCATAATGTATTCGTTCCAGTCAAATCCTATGCTGCCATTGGCCAACGTGGTCTCTGTGTTGTTTATTGGCCAAACGACACACTTGTGCCGCAAGTTTCCCATGAAAAGCTGAAGTCCAATCAAAGCGAAGACACCGAGGCAGAATACGGTTAGGATCATCACATCGGACAGTTTTTTCACCGACTGGACAAGAGCTCCGACGATGGTCTTCAGACCTGCGGGAAGGAATGGGAAATACAGAAACATGCATACAAGCATCCACGCACACACACACACACAAACACACATACATACACATACATGCACATACACACAAACAAATAAAAGGTAATGGGCATTGCAGGAATGCACAGAATCAGATTTAAATGATGAAGAGTCCAGAAGTGCAGATCTAATCAGGACTAGGGCTATGCCCTTCAACGCTGTCATCACTATGGTCACATCACAGTGGATTCCAAAGGTGTGTGAAAATGTAACATTCCCCCACACCCAAATTTGAACTTTTGTAAGTTTTTCTGTACATCTATTCATGTATATAATGTATAATACAAAAAGTTAACTGTGTAAAGTACATTTAGGTTTTAACAGCTGACTACATAATGGGCAATAGTGTTCCACTTGGCTGTAAATCATAAGGAACAATATGAATAAACATCTCTTGTCATTACACTCAACAGTACATACATTCTAGACATACACTGGAATACGACAATATTCAGAGGGCTTCACATCCCGTTGTTCCAAACAAAGAACAGAACAACAAGCAGACTGAGAGTGGCCGCATGTGGACTTCCTCATATAGAAACACTTGTCATTTTTTAAACTGTATTTATACAACTACACAAATGAGTTGGGCACGCCATATTCCCAACTTTGCTGATTACCTACAGTACACTATGTAAAGTAGTTCCTGCAATATTCCATACATTACAATACTGTTGATCCCAATCCTAACCTAAACAACGTCTTTTTACTAAATTGTTCTACTGTGCGTCTAAATGAACTGAAATGTATTTTACCAATGTGTTATCCAGATGTTTGAGATACCTAAGCTTTAGGTTGGGTAAAGTGTACATTTCAGGAGCAAGTGTAGACCATCTTGGGAAACACATGGGGCCAATCTAAATCTGAGATAATAATAATCATATGGCACTAAAGAAACATCCACCAAATCAACCAAACACGGCAGCACAACAGACAGAGCGCAGGACTGAGGCCTGGCCGGAGCACAGGGAGTGAGAGGGAAGAGCGGGCAGGCGAGGTAGGTGGATAGAGAGGGGAGGACATGAGAGGGTCATGAGAGATCACATGCATGTCATTTAAACGCCAAGGCTGAAGAGATTGACTCCAGGGTCAACATCACCTGTCTCAAAACCGTGATGGTGACTTTGCTTTAACTGAAGAACCGTTCCCATCCTAGGCACCCCCTTCTCCCACTGGTTGATGTGATGTGATCCCCACTGGGTGTGCCCTCAGGCTGGGTGTGCCCTCAGGCTGGGTGTGCCCTCAGGCTGGGTGTGCCCTCAGGCTGGGTGTGCCCTCAGGCTGGGTGTGCCCTCAGGCTGGGTGTGCCCTCAGGCTGGGTGTGCCCTCAGGCTGGGTGTGCCCTCAGGCTGGGTGTGCCCTCAGGCTGGGTAAGCCCAGAGCACAGCTGAGTACTGTACACTGGAGGCTGAGCTTATAGTACTGTATGTACACAAATCCACAACAAATGATATAGTAGAACTTGCCCCCTCCATACACCCTTGATCAACAATCATTTTGTTCCATTGGAGTGTTTGGCAATGTGTAGGGGTTGAGGCGTGTGTTTGCATGCATCCATGTGTGTGTCTGTGTGTGTGTGTGTCTGTGTACAGTTTGTACAGTATATGCCTTTTCCGACTCAATTGATTAATTCATGATGCAATTGTATTCATTGTTCCTGTACAAGTCTCAGTCCCCATGAGAAAATACCCTTTTGTTGTATTGAAAGATAATTAGATCTATTCCTTCTTAGTCAGGTAATATTGTGTGTATCTGCCTTTCAGTCCCAGGATGGTCAAAGATGTTCTTAAAAATCAGAGACCTAAATTCAAAGGGCCCTGTCATAATCAAAACAGACAAAGGATTAAATTAAAGAAGCCCCTTTAAGCCAAACTTGTCAGAAAAGCAGGTGTCTTGATAAGCTTCATGCAGCATAAAATGTGTTGTCATACTAGGCTTGGCAGTCTTAGGGAATTAAATGGTCTTCACAGGTCACAGTACAACTTTATAGATATGTGTATTTTCCATTCTAAGGCAATACATGAACTGATTGAGCAAGATAGTATCTAAAGTATCTGAACTTTAGTCATGTAAACTTGTAAACTGTATATCTTTAGTTAACAAATGTCAAACGATGTCCTTTCACTAGTGGTAAGCTAATATACACCTTCCTGTCCATTTTTTCCCTTTTATATGCTCATATATATCCACATATTTACAAATACACTACTGTGAGACCCCCTTGGTCACCTACGTAGAAAATAGAAGAAAAGAAACAATCAATGATTTATTGGATAATAATGAGATGTTACGGTCTGATAAACATAAAAACTTAAAAAAGCTAAGCTAAACTTAGACATTAGAGTACACAGCATGTGTACTTTCTCTCAGTCAGTATGAAGCAGGGTCATATAGGGGTCACTTAAGATCACCTCCACTTAACCCCACAAGACTGCCAGTAGACTGCTAAGCCTATCAAAAATGTATTGCTACCATTTTTGATTGTTTGAAAAAAAGAAGAAAAACAGCTCTGGTTTCTGAGGCATCCTCTATAAGAACCCAAAGTAACAGAAATGATGAGGAAAAATATATAAAATAAGCTCAGCCTTAGTGTTTAAATGGGAGTCTCACCTGGAATGACAGAAATAGTTTTCAATGCTCGGAGAACCCTGAACGTTCTTAGCGCCGAGACATTCCCAAGGTCCACAAACTCTGTTATATATCTGTAACGAGGTAGGATCACACACAGAACAGAACACCATGACACACAACACGCACTGTAACACAAACACGTACGCGCAAACGCATGACACCACCATCACCACCACCATTGAAGACCAGGGGGGAACACCACAGTGATAGAGATAACGGCTATCCACCCAGGACGAAGAGAGCGAGGGAGGAAGAGGAAACGGAAGGAAAGGAAACAAAAACACACACCTAACATCGACCCCCGCGGTTTGCCCGCCCGTAAACACACACACCTGCACAGTCTTACCTGGAATAACAGAAATTGTTTTCAAAGCCCTCAGAACCCTGAATGTACGCAGGGCTGACACATTGCCTAGGTTTACAAATTCTGTTATATACCTGCAGAGTGGATCAGATACAGTTACTCAGCACACATTCCCATCAAATAGAAAAGAAAGAAAGAAAATATAGAAAATAAATAAATAAACAAAGAGAGAAAAAGCTACGGAATTAGGGTTAAAACAAATCATTCTCAGATTAGCATAACAATGTGGGAATAAAAAGGTTTTGCTAAATGCAAGAGAGTAAGAAAGAAAGAAAAAAACTGAAAAATTAGGAAGAAAAAAAATCTGCGCGATTTCTCAGTAGAAACATTCTTTATCGGGAGCATTTATTTTAACAACATAAGTATGTGCATTATCAAAAAAGTAAGGAGAATGACAAAAAAGCCTGGTGGGGTTTGAAGAGACTGTTGTGAGGGAAGGTACTTACGCCATCGAGATGACCATGAAGTCCAACCAGTTCCATGGATCTCTTAGAAAGGTGAATCCGTCTATACAGAAGCCCCTGGCAACAATCTTCGTAAGTGACTCGAAAGTGTAAATACCCGTGAAGGTATACCTGGAATTGAGGTAGAGAAGGGTAATGTTTGTAGCATTGTAACATATCCATGAGCATGTTAATAATTTTAGGCTGAATTGATCAATGAGTGAATACTTACTCTACTTGTTTGGACCATTCTGGTGGATCGCTAAAAGTCATGAATATACAGTTGGTCAAAATGGTGCACATAATGATCATACTGAATAAAGTGAGAGGGAAACAAGTCAAGGAAAGTTCTGGAAAGTGTCACAACTCTAGAACTGATGCACCACTGTGTTAGTGTAAAACAAATAGTTTAGCAAGACGTCATGACAAGAAACTAAAGACAAGGACCTCAAGGAAGAAGAGGTGTCATACATGTAGAATACATGGGATAACCCTAGATCATTTTTTTACATTACAATGTATTGTATTTCTAAAAATTCAATGTATAATATTTACTGAATTCAATACAGTGGAAAGTGGAAAAACTTGCCTGAGGACCCTGAGGAAAATGTGCCCAGTTGAATAATCACAGTAAAATTATTACTGAATGACATGCACATGCAAATACACTGCAGAACCTTGAAAGGATATGAATGTATCAAAATCTTAATTGCTATTCGCCTAAATAGATTAAAGGGGCTTATGATGTATAAGGAGGGCGTGGCACTAAAGCGGAAGATTGTTTTCCCTTTGTTTAGGACTATAAATGTCTGTGGAGAGAGAGAGAGAGAGAGAGAGAGAAAGAAAGAGAGAAACATATTATTCACAAGTACTATTCATTGCATGACATCATTCAGTAAAAACTGTAAATGCTGGCAACATACTGTCATCAGATACCAGGACTGTGAGGCAAACAGTTGACTGACTGCTATGGAGGACACAATATTTTAGGAGCCTTGAGGCTTCAGGTCAAACTTCCCTTAGAATGCCTCGTCTCCATCCCAGAATTATTAAACATTTTGAAAAATACATACTAACTGTATGTCCCGGGCTGGCATTCTTTTATGCTTTCTTTTAAAACACACTAACACATTAAAGACACTGTACGACTCTGTGCAGGACTCTCAGAAGGGAGAGAAGATAGTTAGACATGACCATGAGACCAGCTTATCTCTAGAACACAAGCAAGATTCACACTCTGGTTCACTCCAGCGTCATCACTCAACTGTGTCCATTCACAGGCCTTTACCTACTATATATACCCTGGCCCCTGGCATAGACCCCTGGCTTTAGACGACAGGATTCCTGTGTGTGTGTGTGTGTGTGTGTGTGTGTGGTTATGTGTGTATGTCTGTGTCTCCCTTTCCTGGCTAGGTTGGCTTTCACCTCTATTGTAACCTTTGCAAGCTGCCACTGGAGTGCAGGAGACAGGCGCTGGGACAGAGAGAAGCTCTCCCCTCTGTCTGTAGCCAAATGGGCCTCTTCCTCTTTAGCTTAAAGCTCTTACTGGAAGAGAACTGCAAATGCTGACATCGATCAGGGCCAGATCTGCTGACTCCAGTCTCTCCACAACCACTCCCCACCCATAAGCAGGACTGGGCCAAGTGGTGCTGGCCAGTCTGGTTAGGCCTTTCTGTGTGATGTGTGTGTGTGTTTGTGTGCAAGGTTGATATGGAGATATGGTCAGGTCATGTGACAGGTAACAAAGTCCCTATGACCTCTGACTAGCGTTCACATGAGTCTGTGCAATCCTGTCGGCCTACAGAGAGGGAATCAAACTCAACCTGGCTTTAACTTACAACGCATAACCAGCAACTAAAACATTAAAGTTTCATAATGAGACAGTATGGTATGCAAAATGATGTCAATGTACATGGATGGAATGTTCCTGTTTAGCAGGCCATCTGAATTCCACACGGTCTGCCATTAGATATGCTACTGTCTGCAGATGACCACAAAGAACACACACACTGTCGCATCTGGCAAGGGGAACACTTGAGAAAACTGGCGACGAGAAGCGTCCTGAGACAAGAGGTGTCCTGAAATCTAATTAGATTAAAAATAGCATGAGCAGTCTGGGGAAAGACAAAATGTATTCTCTGCATTAGAAGACTACTCCCCCCCCTCTCTCCTTCATCATGTCCCTTTCTGTCCACATACTCTCGAACACCATCTGAGCCATCACAAAGAAAACTTCAATTAAAATACAATAAAATGGCAATAACAAAGTGGATTAGATATTAACTAAGCTTGTGTTTTGTAGGTTTGAGGGGAAAGTTAATGAGAGGAGGTTATATGTGGCTTTCACAAAGCAGACACATGAATGACCTTGGCGTTCAGTACATGCCAGTGGTCTTGTTAGCATGGCCATAGTCCCAAAGCCTTCATACATGTTATTGTTGAGCTACACCTGCCCTCTCTGACCCCAGCACAATAGCTCTACGTGTTAGGAACAGAATGTGGAAGTTCATTGACTTCCTTCTTTATCAAGTCATTGGATTGCTTCCAACTGCTACTTATTGTTGATGAACACACACGCAATCATACACACAATACAATATACAAATTGTATTCAGATGTGTATACATGGTATGCATTTTGTTGTAAATCCTTCAATATAGCTTTCTGAAATGAATTAGAGACTTGAGGGTGAGACTGTTTCCCTCTATGTGGCAGTATGGCTAGAGATTGAAAGGGCTCTATAGGATGTCACAAGTCCTGGCATCCTACTTACAGTAGGACTGTTTCCCAGACACATTCTAATAGGGCTAACATATCGACCATGTTGTGCTGGGCCCCCTCCCTAAGACGATCAAACACACGCTTCACATGCGTGAACACACACAATCCCGCAGAGTGGGCCATTTACTGTACACACAGCAGTTTAACCGCACAAATATATTCACTCACGCTTGTGCATACTGTACCCACACACACATGAATGAATACAATCAATACAGGGCTAAACAAATGTAAAAGGTTTCTATAGAAAGTACGACTGATTTGCTGCAACACTCCTGAAAATGACATAATCCTCGATAGAGAAGACCACATGCAGGGATGAGGAGCTAGAATGCAGCTGCAAAGATGACTAGGGATTGTGTGTGCATGAGAGAGAGAGAGAGAGAGAGAGAGAGAGAGAGAGAGAGAGAGAGAGAGAGAGAGAGAGAGGGGGGGGGGAGAGAGAGAGAGAGAGTTAGAAGGATCTAGAGGGGAGCATGCAGGGATACGGGACAACCGCAAAGAGAGCGAGAGAGAAAGGGAGAATGGAAGAATGAGAGAAGGAGGAGAGAGAGGGATGTGGGCATGCAGTGGAGGAAAGAGGGGGAAGGGGGGGATGCAGAAAGCCAGAGAGCTGCAGAGGGGAGAGAGCCAAACCTGAGATGGATGGGTGAATGGAAGGAGGAGGGATGGGCAGGCATGCAGCAAAGAGAGAGAGAGAGACAGAGAGAGACAGAGAGAGACAGAGAGAGAGAGATGGGGAGGAGGGACAGAGAAAGATATGAGACTAAGCCAAGCTGGGAAACAATCGAGAGTAGGTCATCAATGGAAAAGTGGAAAAGGGGCTATGCTTGTGTATGTCAGATTGCCAGAACCAGACCTTGCTTATACACTTCACTGTACATATAGACCAAGGATTCACTTCCCATATCGCATCCATCCTGGGAGAGCAGTGACCTTCACAGACAGACGCATACTCGGCAGGAACATAATATTCCATACCACAACCTGACAGATTTCTGAGTGGACATGAACAAAGACTGCGACATATAATCCTTCTGAATGAGAAGCTTCTTAAAATGGCTCTCCCTTTTTAAGCTAGAGGAGTTTTGTAACCCTTTTCTTGCTATGGCATGCACAATGCACATAATTAATTACAGCTACACGCCCCATCCCCCCCACCCCACCCCTCCCAACCTCCTCTTTACAAACGTATGTGACCCCCTCCCTCACTCCAACATTCAGCCCAGCTGCACTGAGGCACACTCCCCTCCAGATACCTCCCTCCCTCCCTGCACCTCTCCTCCCTCCCTTCCTCAGCCCAGTACAGGAGGATGCTGTGTCATCAGACACTAAGGACTCAGACAGAGCACTAAAGCCTGGGCCTCGCTCGAATTTACTACACCCAAGAGAGAGACTGGAAGGGGGGAGGGAGGGGGGGAGGGCAGGGGGGGGGGGGTAGAGACGGAGGGGGGGGCGGGGCGGGGGGCAGAGATGAAGAGAGAAGGGGGTGCAGCGAGGGAGAGAGAGAGGAGTAAGGGGCAGACAGAGAGAGAGAGTGTGCAAGCTCCACTCATTCATGCTGAACCTCTGTCTGTCTCCAGCACCTCTCTGTGATCCCAGTCAGACTGTGAGGAAGACCGGTCTACCGCTCACTCACTAAGGGGCAGGCAGCCTGTCACTGCAACAGACACTGCAGTTAGTTACACCATAAAAAAGAAATAGAGACGACAATTCCATACGCACTATAGATCCTAAGCTTAACAATTTGATACAACCTCTAGGCCAGGATGTTCTCTGGAATGAGAAACACAACAACAGGCCCATCCCTGCACCAGCACCAGTGCCAGTTGAACCCTTGCTTTGCATGTCAACATCCTCCGGCCCTCCTCGCTCCCCTTCCTGCATGAGTCCTGGAGCACCTCTCCTTGTTTAATCACTCAAGACATTTGAAAT
This sequence comes from Hypomesus nipponensis, assembly GCF_054491055.1. Classification (NCBI taxonomy): domain Eukaryota; kingdom Metazoa; phylum Chordata; class Actinopteri; order Osmeriformes; family Osmeridae; genus Hypomesus; species Hypomesus nipponensis. Next base: position 10,233,820 of record NC_140369.1, read on the forward strand.
GTCCAGGCAGTCCTCCCTCTCTCTTGCTCTCTCTCCCTTTCTCTCCGTTTCTATCACAGGGGAAAACAGGAACTGCAACGCTGCACTTCTCCTTCTCGCCTTCTCTACTCCCCCTTGCTCTTCCCCTCTTTGATGCACGAGTGCTGCGATCAGGTTTCACTGCAGCTGACAACACACACACACAGGCAAAGATAGACACACATGCAAGCATAAATGCACACGCACACACACGACAAAGGATCATGAACGGATGGTGGGGTTAGCGGTCGTGTAGAGGAGAGGAGTAACTTGGAAGAGGTGAGACAGAGAGGAGGATGGAAGCTTTATCTGAATATTCATGTTGGACTTCCCCTAGGTGTTGTAAAGGTGAAGGCACGTATAGGGGGTGGGAGTGAATAGTAGTAACGTCCTCAGAATGACCAAGAGGCCCACTGGGACTGTTTGTGTGTGTGTCGGTATCTGTGTATGTGTGTGGTACTGCCAGGTTGATGAGTGGCCCTCAGCTGTCCACATGTATGTAACAGCCCATGTATATGACACAATTGGTGTATGTGTGACAGTCACAGGCCTTGGCAGAGCAAGCCCTCCCCCCCCCACACACACACACACACACACACACAGACATGTGGCATAGCACACGTATTCGTCCACACCTTAAGGGGCCAGGGAGGGGTATGGAAAGGGGGAGCCAGGTCACTGCTGCAGACTAGAGTGTGTGTGTCTGAGGGAGGGGGGAGGAGTCTGAGGAACCCAGAGCATCCTGTGAAAAATGAGTCTCCCATCCCATTCAAGGACAGGGAGGAGAGAGACGAGGGAGGATATCAGAGACAAGAGGACAGAGGTGAGCAGCCGGCCTGGAGACAGAGAAGGAGAGGGGAGGGGCCTGGAGACAGAGAAGGAGAGGGGAGGGGCCAGGAGACAGAGAAAGAGAGGGGAGGGGCCTGGAAACAGAGAAGGAGAGGGGAGGGGCCTGGAGACAGAGAAAGAGAGGGGAGGGGCCTGGAGACAGAGAAGGAGAGGGGAGGGGCCTGGAAACAGAGAAAGAGAGGGGAGGGGCCTGGAGACAGAGAAGGAGAGGGGAGGGGCCTGGAAACAGAGAAGGAGAGGGGAGGGGCCTGGAGACAGAGACAGAGAGAGGAGGGGCCTGGAGACAGAGAAAGAGAGGGGAGGGGCCTGGAGACAGCGAAGGAGAGGGGAGGGGCCTGGAAACAGAGAAGGAGATGCGAGTAGCCTGGAGACAGAGAAAGAGAGGGGAGGGGCCTGGAGACAGAGAAGGAGAGGGGAGGGGCCTGGAAACAGAGAAGGAGAGAGGAGGGGCCTGGAGACAGCGAAAGAGAGGGGAGGGGCCTGGAGACAGAGAAGGAGAGGGGAGGGGCCTGGAGACAGAGAAGGAGAGGGGAGGGGCCAGGAGACAGAGATGGAGAGGGGCTTAGAGACAGAGAAGGAGAGGGGAGATGTCTGGAGACAGAGACAAAGAGAGGAGGGGCCTGGAGACAGAGAAAGAGAGGGGAGGGGCCTGGAGACAGAGAAGGAGAGGGGAGGGGCCTGGAAACAGAGAAGGAGAGGGGAGGGGCCTGGAGACAGAGAGAGGAGGGGCCTGGAGACAGAGAAAGAGAGGGGAGGGGCCTGGAGACAGAGAAGGAGACAGGAGGGGCCTGGAGACAGAGACAGAGAGAGGAGGGGCCTGGAGACAGAGAAAGAGAGGGGAGGGGCCTGGAGACAGAGAAAGAGAGGGAAGGGGCCTGGAGACAGAGAAGGAGACAGGAGGGGCCTGGAGACAGAGACAGAGAGGGGAGGGGCCTGGAGACAGAGAAGGAGACAGGAGGGGCCTGGAGACAGAGACAGAGAGAGGAGGGGCCTGGAGACAGAGAAAGAGAGGGAAGGGGCCTGGAGACAGAGCGAGGAGGGGCCTGGAGACAGAGAAAGAGAGGGGAGGGGCCTGGAGACAGAGAAGGAGAGAGGAGGGGCCTGGAGACAGAGAAAGAGAGTGGAGGGGCCTGGAGACAGAGAGAGAGAGAGGAGGGCAGGGACCGGCTGTCCAAGCAGAGCTAGGGATATGGATCAATAGATCACAAGAGGGCCACTCACTTGATAACCCCAGTGTATGCCAGCTGTGTGTGCAGCTGTGTGTATTAGTGAGTCAGCCATGAACAGTGGGAGTTGAACATGAGGAGGAGTTTGTGTGAATATGAGTGTGAGAACTAAGTGCACGTGAGTGGGGCAATAGTTTAGGTTAGGATGTCTATTGGTATAGTTGTTGTGTGTTATGATTGTGTGTGTCAGTATTCACTTTGTCCAAAACTATTGCAAGCCATGATCTTTTGACCATGGGCATGTCAGATCTACACTAACAGTATCTAGCATGGCATATCTGCCGACATTTCAAATGTTATTCAATCTACATGTCTCAACAAAATTTTAATATTTTATTTTAATAATATTTTTTGCTTGCATGTTCCTGCATATCAGAACCAACCATTTCAGTGTAAAAAGGCTGGTTAAGCTTTTGCCTTTTAAAGATCCCATTTGACGGCGACATCCCTCTCTTCTCTCTCTGCAGCCCCAACACAGTTGGAGATGACACACAAATGCAATACCACACTCTGGGCCATGTAAGCACGTTCAAAACACCAGATAGTTTGACACATTTAGAAGAAAACGGAGAAAGTCATGCAAAAAAAAAAAAAATCTATAGGATAGGGGACCAAAACATCCGCAGAGTCTGCTCTACTGGCACGACCAGGCAAGCTACATAATGGTCACAGAAACACAACATGCAGAGGAAAACACGACCCAATGAAGACAGCATACATACACTGACGGTACACGTGCACAGTCACATATCTACCAAAAGGCCATCGCTCTCTGTCTCTCTGTCACACACACATTCACCCTGTCTGCTTCTCTTCTGATCAGAGAATGATTGTCCTTGTGTGAGAATTCAATTAGCAATAGGACTGATAGCACATATTCAGAGATGCCTGTTCTCCATTTCTCCTGCCAGCATCCAACACATTTACAGTAAGTGCATCAACACAGAGCATCAATCAACAGTACAGAAGACCACATAGGCAGCATTACTACTGAGGCCTGCACTCTTCATCCCCCCTATGGTCTTACAGAGGCCTCTGCAATGGGAGCATCTTGCATTCTATACCAGTCTAAACGAGGATGAACAAGCTGCTATAAGCATTCATAATAACATTGTAAGTTTGATCTGACCCTACATAGGTACTCAAACTCAAGTCTTCCCTTTTTGAGTATTAAAGTGCAGGGTCACACCTCAAGGTCGCTTTTATTGTTTACTCGATGCCATAGCCCTAACGCCATGGCAACTAAATTGTGTAACCCCATTGTGTAACCTCCATTTTGTCTAAATGATATTGAACCTCTCTCTTTCTGAATCTGGTTTCAGAGCCTGTCACTTTGGACAATACAGATTGCGAGACAGATGAAGCTGATAAAGGGGGTTATGTCTGTCTTGATGAGACTTATGAGAAGTGTGACAAAGAACAACTCACTTTCTCATTCAAATAGTAGGGGTCCAAATCTTCCAGTGGTATCGCCAACATTCCTTTGGGAACGTCCCCATAAATGAAGGGCACGCTCTTCCCAGCCTCCAGGTCACTGTTGGGCTTAGGTTTGTTGTCCTCATCATCGTCGCGGTGACTGCTGTCCGACTTGGGCTTGGGCTTCTTGTTCTTCGCCTCGTTGATGCGCTTCTCGATGTTAGCGAGGGATTCGGGCTTGAACTTCTTGAAGCTGTCAGGTCCTGGGGGTGCAATAAGGGGCGCAGCCATGTTTTCATCCTGCAGCTACGTTTTCTTTATTTGTGTTCCATCCCGGACATCCGGACCTGGTAGGAAGAGAGACATGATGGGGGGACAGAAGGAATGGGTCAAATAGGGACATGGTGAACAACACACCATCGCTACATTTAATCAGGCTTACAGCAAGCGACTGTTGATGTAAACAGTCCATCCCCATCCGAGAAAAAACACGAATGACCATATGCATTATTGTTCAATAACACTTACTCATCTCGGAAATGCAAAGGTTATAAACAGTGTATAGATCCCCCTTTCAGTTGAAATCCAAAGGGAGATGATGGGCGTATATTGTACAGGATGGCTCTCAGGACAGTTTCATATTTCATAGCTATCAGACAAGCTGGTTGCTGGGTTCGTCCTCTGTAGCAGTGTCTCCCTGAGCTAGAGAGACATGGGATGTTCTGGCTCTGTCACAGAGAAAACAGACAAAGCAGGGCACCCCGACAGCAGGGTGTGCAACCTTTTGAAACCTGAGCACATTTTCTCAGTTTCTCCTCCGACCTTAAACACTATGGTTTAGTTTCTTTCTATCTTTTTTCTTTCTCTTTCTCTCCCTCCCTCCCTCCCTCCTTCCCTCTCTTTCTTGCTCTACTCACACGAAGAAATCACACACATAGCAGGAATGCTTCATTCAAGATAGTGCCCCACACTGGCTGGTGTGGAGATGACCTTGGTGAACCCAGCAGCAACAGCAGCAGGCTGAGGGGGGGGGGGGGGGGGGGGGGGTCAGCTCAATCTCCAACTCCTCCGCTCCTCACATCTTCTAGGCATGGCCAGGATGCGTCCCCTTCTCTCAGCTTCTCTCTGAGCTGGGAGAAGGGGAAGTTCACTAGGTTCTGTCTTTGGATTTTGCGATGGATAACATTCCTCTATACTTCCATTTTCTCTCTCTCTATCAGAAAAACTAAATCCAAACATGCATTAACAACAAAGATTTTTTCTTTGTACCCATGATCTCTAAAAGAATAGGATAATGTTTCTATGTCAGTAATGTTACCCTGTACAGACCACCAAGGCTATCTCTAAAAATTTACATACTACCCCAGCAATTAAAACACACCACTATGAGTGCACATATTCCAAAATTCTAAAAATAAACTGAACCCACAATCTTACAATGTAGCATGTACAGTATTATGATATCGTTATGTTATTTCTGAGATCAAACTAAAAGAGGCAACTTAGAGACCCAGGCTATTAGTGAATCATTGTGAGGTTATTCAGTATTTCATAAAAGTTCATGTTGCTTTAGTGTCCAGTTGGGAATAGGTGGATACAAAATCCAACAAATCCTGCCGAAAACCTGCCAGTATGTCCTCTGCTCGAGCATGTTTAGTCATTTTTGTATGCTATTTCTTAGACTCACTTGGAATCGCTACACCGTTGAAGATCACGTTTTTTGAGTGGGATGCCTGTACATAGATGACTGGTGCATGTCGCCTCTTCCCACAATCGATTATTGATAACTTAGGTTAGGCTACATTTTGGAACCAAATAGGAGGCCGATGATCACCACAAATTGATGTCAACGGAATTATAAACAGGCAGAGGCCACATTTATTTTTATTTATTTTTATTATTTTATTTTATTTATTTTATTATTTTTATTGGGGGGGGGGGGGGGGGGTTCTTACATGCCTTCACACTTCAATTTAACTGTTAACTGTACACAGAGATGATCTACCACAAGGAAATTAAGTTGGCGTTTTAAGTAACCCGACCTGGGTGCAACCTCTAAGTCTCCTTCCACAATGCTACATCAATTGATCTACGCTCAAGGTGATTCACAAATAACGATGCAAAACAGTACTTCACATATGGGCCGAAGCCTACCTAACTTGGTTAGGCTCATAATTAGGAACGTATGTTTCAGTACGAAATGACTGCAGCCCATGGCTTTTATTAACGCAATGTATTTATTCAGCGACAAAATGTAGTCATAAATAGCTGATCAAAGAAGGCAATGTCAACGCGAAACACAAACGCTATTAGTCACGCTATCACATTCCTAGACAGAACTTGAGATGCAAAATCATTTTAAAACTCAAGGCTACTCACGTGCCCTTTTAATCGCAGAGAGCATGTGATGTCTATCATGAATTGCTCAGAAATAAGATTGCAAATTTACCAGATTTGTTGTAAGATCCATTTAGATATAGCCTACAGACAACGTATACGTCCGTCTTGTGGGGAATTCGTTATTGAGAGGGAACCAGAGGGTTGCTATGATGGAAAACTCCAGCGGGTTCTCGAAGAAGCAGCATAAACTCCCCATTCGATCACGGCGACGCTGTCCGTTTCAGCACTATACTGATGCAGACTCCAAGCAAGTGCTGAAATCCTCTAGTCTGGTTTGTCCTCTGCGTCGGAAAATAGACACACGCCGTTTGTCCGTCCGCTTCATAGAGATACAACTAAAATATTTCTCGCTACTGGCTAATCCATATGTTCAAGAAGGACGATGAAACCTCGAGCATCGGACATAGTGGAGACAGTCCTGTCTGAGGATGAGGGGCGGAGTAGATAGATCGACAAGAGAAACGCAACTGGATCAGAGTCAAACGGGCCGGCCGGGGGGAGGAGGGGGATAGGGTGGAGGGGGTGGGTTGGGGGGGGGAGGGGGGGGGGAGCTAGCATGGCAAACATGTGTCAGGCCCTAGCGTAATGAAGGCCTTGGTAATGCTCCTGTTAGGCCTATCTGACCATTCTCATTGGCCTATTGGCCCCTGTAACGTAAAGAACAAACTGGATTAATCATGGAATGGCCTGCCTAATTAAGTTATTGGCTATAGGCTATTCAACAAGGCAATAAAGCGCAACCATTTACGTGGCATGACTTGCCCACAAGTGATGTCTGTAGCCTAACAAAAAAACATTCAACGTATAGGCTATGTCACGTAGCCTTTGGGGGATCCCTGGTAATTGCGCAATCATAAAAAAGTAAATACAACAAGTTTAATGTATAGTATCTTACAATATAGGCTAATAATAAGCCCATCTTAGACCAACTGTGTACGATAAAGAATTCTTACGTCTAAAAGCAAGCAAATGTTTTCCGAAGAACTCAACTAGGATGTCTCTTAAGTTTGTCATCACCTGACTTATAGGCACCTCAATGTAGACTAATCCACTGTTTACACACGCGCCTGGACCGCTTGTGGGCCAGAGCCTTTTTAAAATACTGCAGTAAAGCCAAGAGGAGCCTTGAGCTTCTGGACGCACAAGACCGCTTGAAAACACTTAAAGTGGGGAGAAAAATTGAGAGAAACCTAGTCTGAACACTATACCATGTTCGCAATGTATAGACTATCATATATACAGCCTAATTGTTTGACAATGTTTTAGTTAAGGTTTTACAAATATAGGCTACGACATACCACACCCGAGGAGAGTGCTTAAGCGACAAGACTGGCAGCATTAACATGTATGGGATATAACAGCACCGTGACCAGTTCTATTAACATATTTTTTTAAATGTGCTGCAACAAAAAGCAATAAGGGGATGCCGCCGCCCCCTATGAACTGCCAAAACTGAGGCGCACCTATCTCACGCAATACAGTCTCAAGTAAGTCTAACGAGGGGAGGGGAGCCTGCATGCATGCCCAGTGCGGGAGGATGGTGGAGGGCCAAAACTATTCAAATGATTCTTACAGGATGGAATAAAGGACAACAATGTAAAAAAGAATAGTTCGCAATGATAGGCTTATTGGTATGTGTGTATTGTAGGTTACTGACGGTACTGCCAACATGCACTGAAGTTTGACGTGACTGCACTTCACTATCCCCTCGTATGCGTATGTTTCACATTTTGACACATTGAAATGTCATTCTGTCCTGAGGCAGGCCAACACCCCGATTTACCTGCTTTTTCATTCCCGTGACATCCGCATAATACGAGCATTTTTTTCAAGTATGAACATTCATCCCTACTTCTAATTAAAGTTTCACATGCATATTTGCCCAAGTATTGGCATGGAGCCCTACACAAACGCGAGGAAAAGATGCTGAGAGGGGAACTGCTCTGCGGCAGTGATATGCAGACTGTAGACAGGGTAGGAGCATGATGCATCTCCCGACAAAACCCGACCGGACAAGAGAACAGAATGTCTACTTACTTTTTCCGCATTAACAGATATCCAGCGTATAGTCACTGAACTGCAGATGTCGAAAAGATTCGGGAGAAACTGCGGCTGTCGCCATATTGTTGCTGCTATCTTCCTTCCCAGTGCGTGCGGCTACCCTGCATAATTGATGACTCTCAGCAAATTGTTAGGGAGTGTCGGTAAATGCCTTTAGTTTCAATAGAGACCGCAGCATCGTAAGCAAAATGATTACACAAATGCAACGCAGATAAGTAACAAGCAGTTTATTGTACGCTATATAAAATAATGTTAAGACATTACTTTAGCTTTCAGCTATAGGTTTCGCAGGATAGTCTAAAAAGATGGCAGAACTAACATCTGATGACATAATTTTTCTGGTCTAAATATTGTGGAAAATGAACTTTACTTACCCTTCTCTCTTCTTCCTTTGTAAGAAATGCCCGCTTTGGATATCGAATAATGTGGTAGGATTAATAGTCACTTAAGGTGATGAAACTACTTTTGAGAAGGGCTTGCTGAGTTGCACTTGAAACTCACCTCAATCATAACATTGTTCATAACAAGGCTTAAGTCCTTACAAAACAAATTAAGGGAAATAAGATGTTCTAACAGATATAGCTAGTTATGGTACAACTACTATTTATTCCATTCTGACATCCTATGTCTACCCAATGTACACTACTAACAGTAGGATACTATAATCACCTAAATTGGTTTAAACTTCCACAAACTACGGCAGTTCACTGGAGCTGCTGAAGTGAAATGCCATGTTAACTGCACCTTGAAAGTATCACAGATAAAAGAGGTTCTTTAGTACCACATCAGATGTTAAGACATTTTTAGTTTTTTAAACTAATTGATTTAATCTATAGTCTGGACAAACAGTATAAGAATGTTCTCAATTTACAGTGTGAAGCAGGTTGCATATTTTATCTGTTTTGATACAAATTGTGATATGTACAAACCAACAGGTTAACATGACCGAAACAACATGATTCATGCATTTCAACCAGACAACACATGAACTAAGGATATCTCACAGTCATATAAGCTCCAATCATGATCTTATCAAGTGTGATCATCCCAAAGGTTATAATAGTTTGAAATTGTTAAAGGGCAAAAAGACCATTCATAATTTAGCACACCAAAAATAATGTTAATGTTCTATCTACAGGATTATGGACATTCATGAAATTGTAGGCCCAATCTGACACTGCAGTTGAAGTTATGTATGACCCAAAAATGTCTCTGTCTAGTGGAATGTCAGAGAACTGCAACCAAACTTCACTCCAGGAGTTTTTTTTAAATGGTTGAAACATTACTTCCACACATTCAGTGTCTTACCTATGATCATAATGAAAGTCAGAGGTTCCATCATCATCTTGTGAAATACAAACTGTCCATTTATTTCAGTTCTTAAACACACAAGATTATGGTATCAAAATCATCTTAATACATTTGCCAGACAGCTGATAGAAATATATGTTTGATAAGTGGGATGCAATATTAATTTTTCTAGAAGCCTACATGTCAACTAAGAAACATGTTGTCTTTAGTTGACCCTAATGACACACATTACTACCACATGTAAAATGCAGGTGGGAACACAGGGGGAAATATTAAGAAGATGATGTGTAATTACTTACTTCATGTCCTATTGTTTTCTATGGTTTATAAGTATGACAAACGGCTAGTCTTAGCATGCCGGATATATGGTCTGTAAACATGAACTGCAGAGGAAAGATGGACTTTGTACTGGTAGTAGTCTTCTGCATTCTAATATTTTGTTTTAGAAGATGATCACAATTTAAGGATCATATTAGGATATTATTCTTGGTGCACATAAGCTTGTGAGTTTACTGTGCAGCTATAGTCTGTGTATTACTTAAAGCGGTTGGCAAAATTAATAAATACCCCTATTCAATAGTATTAGAGTCTATGAATTTTAGCAATTTTTACTGTTTTTATGGCTTAGTTGTTACTTGTTTTTGTATTCACACCCCTAGTTTATTTATGTGTATAACAATAGATTCCATATTTTGGAAATATAAAGTAACTTAAAATAAGATAAAGCACACTTGTTTCTATTGTATGAATTTACAGGACCATTGGTAAGAAAGAAGATGAAATCGCGACATCAACAGGTGATCTGGGTTAAACCAAATGTTTTTTTATTTTTTATAAAAAGTTGACATAGCATTACGTGGGAATCTTTGATTGGGCAGTTCACAGACCATGCAAGACGCACACTTGCCAACGTCAGTGACACTGTATCGAGGGGTTATACCTACTTCACTGAACTTCAGACTGGCTTTGCACAATCAAGACTCAAAGAACATCAAAAATGGGCCTCTGTATGAATTTATTCACGCTTTTTTTCAAGGTTGTTACGTTGCCCCTACAGCTAATGGAAGCACTGGGCGTGTACGGCATCTATAAGCGCATTTTCCCAATTCTCCTTAACAAGATAACTTTGAATTACAACAAGGTAATGCATGATAAGAAAAAGGATCTTTTCAGCACACTTCTGGAGTTCAAACTCGAGCGTCCACTTCGTATTTTGGAGATCGGCTGCGGCTGCGGAGCAAATTTCCAGTTCTACCCCCCTGCGTGCAATGTGATTTGCACAGACCCCAACCCTCACTTCCAAAAATATTTGGACACAAGTATGAAAGAAAACGATCACCTAACATTTGATAGGTTTGTCGTGGCTTCCGGTGAAGATATGGGGGTGGTTGAAGACGAATCTGTGGACGTGGTTGTCTGCACACTTGTACTCTGCTCCGTTAACAACGTACCACGCACTCTCCAAGAGGTGTATCGCATATTGAGGCCTGTAAGTTACGCAAACAGCCGACATGTGGAAAACATCTATTAAATGCAAACGTTGTATAACCCTTTCCAACTGCCAACATGTCTGGTTGGCACAACAGCGCTCAAATAGCCTCTAAAAAACAACATTTAAAAAAATGTTTAGAGCTATTGATTTTGATAATATTTACTCACTGATAACACCAGCACCGTCTTGTGTACACTCGAGTGTAGCCTATACTCACTAAGCCATTTGCTTACACAACTCGATGTAGCCTACAGTAGTTTTACAAATGATATCTAGAGCTTAGGCTAAATCAAAGTTACAAACAGATATACAGATCCTTTCATGAAAAGCATGGACGTGTACAGGGGCGTAGCTAGTGGTGGCCAGGGGGGGCCACAGCCACCATTGGTCAGAGAATGGCCCCCCTGCCGGCCCCCCCAACCTGACAAAAAACTTTTTTTTTAAACCCCCTGAACTGAAACGGTATAAGGCTGAAATAAATGCATTAGTATTTTTTTTATAAAGTCGTCTTATATTGTCATTTGTCACTTACGCTACAAGCCTATTTGCAACATGTTGGGCCACACCCCCATCAACAGCGCAAGAGGCAAACCAACGTACCTGCATTCTGACAGTGCTTCAACGGAGACTAGCAGCTAACCACTGGATACCGTTATAAAACTGCTGCTCTGAGTGATGCAGTTTGTGAGTTTTAAATGTAAAATTTTTGACAATCAAGTGCCACCCCAAATTAAAGACTGGCCAGAGCTTGCCCCCCCAAAAAAATAATGTCCTGGCTACGCCCCTGGACGTGTACCTCAGATGTTTGCTAAGTTTAGGATGAACATTAAGATGAACTCTAATGGCTGATTTTCTTAAGATCAGCACTCAACCATGTCACCAATCATGACCTTCAATTCAATTAATCTATAATAAAAAACAATATATTTATATAATTGTATACTCTCACAAAATAAAAAAATAGGTTTATTGTTGCAAATGTCTTACTTAAATATTGTATTGACATGTGACATTTAAATCTATGGCATGTCAGTGAAATATGCATTTCAATAAATAAATGTAAAACATTATAATAAACTCTGTGTAATAAAGGTCAGCATATGTATAATAGTGGCTGAGCGGTGAGGGAGTCGGGCTGGTAATCAGAAGGTTGCCGGATCAATTCCCCGCCATGCAAAATTATGTTGTATCCTTGGGCAAGGCACTTCACCCTACTTGCCTCGGGGGGAAGTCCATGTACTTACTTACTGTAAGTCGCTCTGGATAAGAGCGTCTGCTAAATGACTAAATCTAAATTATGACTTATAATTAATATTTTAACTCTAACTTTTAAGGAGTAGGGAGAAGTATGCACCTATGTGGTCAAAACCCTTTTCTATAATCAAATATCAAACCGTATTATTTTTTCTATTAAGCATTATTTACACATACAGCGTGCAAGTTACCGTACATTACAGGTACATAATAAACATGCTTTTTAAAATCTGAAATGTCCTCTTTTGGTGAAATGATCCATGTCCTTGTATTTGATTTAACAGGGTGGTGCTCTGTACTTCCTAGAGCATGTCATCTCAGACCCCTCTTCCTGGACATACTTCTTCCAACATGTGTTGCAGCCCATGTGGTACTACTTTGGAGATGGCTGTGAACTTACAAGAGCTACATGGAAGGATCTGGAGACTGCTGGCTTCTCTGAGCTCAAATTGAGGCACATTGAAGCTCCAGTGGTATTTTTGATCAAACCACATATTATGGGCTATGTTGTGAAATAGGCCTACTTTGTCTTTGTAGACTTATAAGTAACACATTCAGTCCTTAAGTATTGGCACAGTGACACCATTTGAGTTGTTTGGTCCATAATAGCTTTTCCCTTGATGTCGACCCCAGCACTTGGCAGAATAATTTTAGTACCTGCACCTCCCATATTAAAGTAATTTAAGTTGGATACTAATATCAAGTTCAAGTATTTTATTGTCAGATGCACAGAACAACACAGGGTCAGACAGGGCACTGAAATTCTGAGGACAAGACGATGCAAAGCAACCTGGCATAACATAACATATAAGTACACAGAAAATAGATTACATCTATGGTAAGCTAAAATATAGTAAACCTCCTCATATACAAATAATTTACAATATTCAATACACTATACTAAACCTCTACATACACATAATAACCTATACTAACCTTATAAACCTATATTAACCTAAGACAAGTGAAGTACAATAGTGCAATATTGCTGAGAGTGCAACCAGTAGTTGAAATAACCTATACTAACCTTGTTAACCTATGCTAACCTAAGACAACCTAATATTCTGTACTCATTTCCAGGATCTATACATTAATGCTTTTAAAGGGCATACATGTTGTGTAAATAACATGTTTTTAGAAATGCTCAAATGATTTTAAATGTAGTTTGTTGAGCCTTGGGTGGATGGATGCTACAGTAAAGTAATAATCACTAATTTGAAGTAAAATTCACTAATTTGAATAAGCATGTCAAGAGGGATCTTATGGAACTTTATTACACTGAATCTCACAAAACTTTCAGCCTATAAAAGTAATATTATTAAAATGTATTCTTTATCGTTACGTTTTGCTTGATTAGTGAAGGGGTTTGTGGGACAGGGTTAAAGAGACTGATAGACTTTGAAGACACATATTTTATGACGGCTCCATATTACGTTTGGAATACAATGGTGCCACCGTGAGGCATAATAAGATGATGTCATATGACTTTTCGCATCCAGCCAGTACTACTGGATTAATTTCTGCCAAATGACAAGGGTCTTTCTGTGGAGTGCGGACTGCAAGACGGACGGTAGTAGAGGTATATGCAGGAGGCGTATCTGGTACTTACTAAAAAACAACGCAGGATGCCTCTCAATGTCTCCAGAGGGCAGGCCGTCCCACACCATTTGAATTTGCATTATAACCGACCAATGGGCTACTATGGGCGTGTCTTAGTCTTGCAGGCTGCAGGTGAATAAGATTGTAACATGCACAAGTTCAGACCAAGGTTTTCCTGGAAAATGAGATATTTTATGAATTTCTGCAAGATTGTTTGCTGGATAATATGTTTGCCTCTTCTGTTTATGGAGGTAGTGGGAATATATGGCATTTACAAGCGTTTGTTTCCATTACTTGCTTATAATATAACTTTTTCATACAACGACAAAATGCACGAAAATAAGAGGGATCTTTTTAAAAACTTGAACACATTTGCAAATACCAAGGATGGCACTCTTCGCCTCTTGGAAATTGGTTGTGGTAGCGGAGCAAACTTCAAGTTCTATCCCTGCGGTTGCACGGTAATTTGCACAGACCCTAACCTGTACTTCAAAAAGTACCTTCAAATGAGTATGGATACTAACATGCATCTGAATTATGAGCAGTTTGTTGTTTCTTCGGGGGAAGACCTTCGTAGTATGAAAGATGAGTCGGTGGACGTGGTTGTTTGTACTTTGGTGCTATGCTCTGTCAACAACGTTCCACGTGTCCTAGAAGAGGCAAAGCGCATTCTCAAACCCGTAAGTTGTAGCCCAGACAACATTATAGAAATACATTTGGTTAATGAGTTTAAAGTTTCCCTCCACAAATTACAGTGAGACAACAACCGTAAATGATTGTAAAACACGAGAACCTCAGCTAAGTCACATCGTCGGGGACGCATGCTGCCCTTGTGTTAAAAGTTAAACTGGGGGTAGGCTTACTTAAATCGAATGTATTTTTAGATAAGCTGAAGAGCTTAGAGCATTTATATGGCGTTAGTGGTAAAATCCTAGACACACTGACACCTTCTTAAACAAGCTTAAAATCTACAAATAGGGCCTATACAATACCGGTCAAAAGTTTTAGAACACCCCAATTGTTTTAAATTTAAGCAGTTCAAGTCCAGTGAATAACCTGAAATTGTACAAAGGTCAGGTGCCTGTTGATGGTGTAGGAAACTGTACTCACTGACACCTTGGCTTTCTTGGCAATTTCTATTTAAAGTAAAGACCTACACTTTTAAGGGCTATAATGGTCTGTCTGTCTGTCTGTCTGATTTCATTTGTTAATTGAAAAACCCCCAAAAATGTTTTACCTCTGGCAATTTACCTTATATGCATTACATATGTACAATTTCAGGTTATTCACTGGACTTCAACTGCTTGAATTTCAATTAAAATGGGAGTGTTTTAAAACTTTTGACCGGTAGTGCATATCCTTCTGAACCCATTTACACTTAAACCTACTGTACACAATGAATTACTTAATATTGTCCATCAAACAGCCTTTAGCCATTCCTGGTTTTATTTCAGATAGTGCATTATCTGTGGGAAGCTGTTGCAAAGACAAACCTGCAATCAATTTAACTTATGAGTTGTTTTGGTCAACAGGGGGGTGCCTTGTACTTTCTGGAGCATGTCGTTTCAGAGCCCGCCACCTGGACATATTTCTTACAGCACGTACTGCAGCCTCTTTGGTACTATCTGGGGGATGGATGTGTTGTTACCAGGGCAACATGGAAGGATTTGGAGGCTGCTGGCTTCTCCAAGCTCAAACTGAAGCACATTGAAGCTCCACAGGTCACCCTGATGATCAGACCACATATTTTAGGATATGCTATAAAGTAAACTTGCCTCAGCTTTGATCTTTTTTGCACAAGTGTAAACAGGCCTTGACAGAATGCTTTCAGCTAATCACAGCATTGTTGCTGTGACCCAATGGGGAAAAACACTCAGCATGTCAGCATGTCAAACCACTGGTATAGGGTTAAAAGGTTTATTACAAAGTGTCACTGTACAGTGAGTAATCTATTAGGCTCAATATGTAAAGAATGAAAAAATATTTATTTCATATTACTTACAGAATGAGCGATTGCTTTTGTATTCCCTTGTTTGTTTTGCGTGTGTGTGTGCCCCCCCAGCCTGCCGCCTTTAGATATAGAAAATAAATATGACCCTGACATTGTGCACTCTCCCTGATAGATTGTCCAAGTAACAGCCAAGTTAGCCGTTCACAATGTTTTCTAATATCCCTTTGCACTAATAAGGAATGGTAACTGTAACATTTTATCTCATGGGGACTAGGGTGTGGACGTTTAGGGATCACATAAAATGAACTTGAATCACATCATAGTTTTAACACAGTCAAAAATCTGCATTACATTTTGCAGTGGGAATCAGCAGGTTTCTACCATAAAACTTGATGGGACAATCAGACGCTGATAGAAAACTAAAGGAACAAAATTGAATGTCAGTGATTACATATCAAGCCTCGTGCGCACTCACACAATATTCACAAATATAAACAGTTAAGCGTTAGTCATTCTTCCAGTAGCTCAATAAAAAGATGAGGAAAAAAGGCTTCTTTCACACTATCATTGTCTTTTAGAATGGGAGTTTCCCATTGCCAACGCTCACTCGACATTTGTTAAAACAAAGTATTGTATAAAACACAAAAACTGAAGACAAGGATATCTAATGCAAAGTGTAAGGTGTTCCCGGTTAACCCTGTTGTCCAGGTGAGTAGCGCTGTAGCCATTTCCAAGACCTATTTGTATTAGTCCTATTTATTTGAATGTGTGGCCAGGTTATCCTGTTTTGACACAGTAAAGGTCCTTTAACGTCTTCAGCTCCTCAATAAGGGTTTTGTTCTGGTTCTCTAGAACAGCTACTCGGTTTTCCAGACACTTGACGTATTCTTTCTTCTTCCTACGACACTCACGGGCCGCTTCTCTGGACGGGCAAGCAAAACAATTTCAGGGTCAGGGACTGTAGTACATCTTTATCCATTCTGCAGGGCACTACATCAACGTTTTAAAAGGTATCTTGGCATGCTTTGAAGAGTAGGCAGTCGGTACTGAAGAGGTCTTTCATTAACCACTGATCAATTAACAATAATAAAGATTACAAATAATGATAACCATTTATGTTATACTGTTTTGAATGTTCTGAATATAATAAACAATGTTCTCATGAGAACATGACCTTTGGTCATGTCCAGGAGAGAAAAATGCTATGAAATAAGAATATGAAAAATAAATATGATTTGAATTATGTTGCTTCTATCATTGATGAACTGTCATTATGCTGTTTGCTAAAGCTTGCTGATGCCTGCATAGCCATGTTAGTTCTTTTGTAGGATGCGACTAGGAAATGTCTTTGACACTAGATTGTAGGTCAGAGGTCACAATGTTACAAAGTGTATAGTGCCAGGGAACTTTGAACAAGGAAAAAAGGAGGAACATCATGTCTAATTCTAGGAGCCCTATCTAAAGACTAAACAAAAGCTATCTAGCACCATGAATGCATCATCTTCTTTCTGTGCTTGCAAAGCCATGTTGGTTGTCACCCCCCCTTCTATATTGTGATCCTACTTAACTGCCTTTCATTCCTGTATTCTTTGTCCAGTCCTCTGAGATGCTCAGCTTGAGTGTATATGTTTATGATAGGTAGGCGTATTAACCTTGCATTTGACTTAAACTTGACATAAATACATACAAATGATGATTACCACAATAAAAACACAATGCTAGTTTGGTCCTAGTATGTTGAGCTCATGTTCAGACATAAAGTCACAAGAACCCTTCTTAAATGTGGAATGCATAAGAGGCGTGGTGTGTCCAAATAGGCAGGTGTGCAATGTGAGCATACCCCCAGTTGACTCAGTATCAACAACCTCCCTCCAAGCCCACACACCTGTTCTTTGCCAGGCGGATTTCTCTCTTCATAGAGGGGTCATCACTCTTGCCCTGAGACAGTCCTGCAGGGGAGGTCATAACCACGGTCTGAGGAATGGAACTGGATGTGGGCGCTGTGCGAATCTGATATGTCTGCATCTCTCCTCCTGCACCTGAAAGAGAGGGAGATGATATGGTACAATCTTTAGGTTATAACCGTCCCTGACATTCCTTCCAAATCTGTCCCACAAACTAAGCTGCCAATAGACAACCTAAAAGTTTTTTTATACTTCTTTGAGGGCATCAGCTGCATCATTTAAAACAATGATATAACTAATACCGTAGATGTCTCCATACTTACTTTGTACGACCACCTGGTTGCTGGGCACCAATATCTGCTGTCCGTCTGGCGTCTGGGCATACTGAAGGATGGTGGTGCCCTGCTGAGCTGAGCCGGAGTTGGTCATGGTAAGGGTCTGCAGGCCCTGGAAGCCCTCTGACCCAGGGCTGGCCAGCTGAATAGTGCCATTGGGGGCAATAGTAACTGCAAAAAGAAGAAACATGGACTAACAGTGATGAAACTGAAAAGGCTCTGGGGGTCCCGGGAAGCCCATTAGAGATATAGGACCCACACAATTAGAACTTTGGCGGCCCCTTGCTATTTAACATTTAGCAGACGCTCATCCAGAGCGACTTACAGTAAGTATTTGTGTTATCCCCTTCACCTACCCCTGTCTAAAATACATTTTAAATATAAAATACATGCATTTTAATACAAGCACTTGCAGACAGCTGCACATTCTAGGCAAACAGTTGCATAAGAGCAAATAATAGATGGCTACAGTAAACTTTTAAAACCACGCCAAACAAAAGGATGAGTGCCAACTTCCCACATATGCTCCTCTGAGCCTACAATTATCCCTTACCTCAGCATCCCACTTCCTGCTACAGACGAGGTACATCTCCCCTATTCGACCTCCCTCTATCACAGACTCAAGGCCAGTGTGCGCCTGTAACTCCCGAAAACGTATCCTTGAGTTCCCATTGTACCTGCTGGTCTTTACTCCTTAGTTTTACTGTTACTTTAATAGTCCTTTACTACAAATTCAAAACAGCAAAGCATATTTATGTATACGTTTACCGTATTCACATTGGACCTTCAACCTTGGTGCTGCTAGATTAAATTTCCCCTTAATTGACTGCAAAGTCGCCATCTAATGTTTAATGTAAATTGGGCTAATAACTCCAATATTACAGATAATGTATTTATTATCTGTAATGTAAATTGCTCAGTAGCCACAGTGTGGATTACAGGTGGAGGTTTAGGGGCAGGTCTTACTGTATTGGCCGCTGCTCGTCTGGTAGATGGTGGGGGTGGTGGGGACTGTGACTGTTGTTACACCAGAGGAAGCAGCAACGTCATCCTCTCCATCGTTGCGTGACATCACTTCCTCAGCAGACAGTTCATTTAGGATTTTCCTAAAGCCAACCAGAAAAATGCAGGATTGTACTAATTTATTAGAAATAACCCAAACAACAATTTTTTCATTTTCACACAAGGACAATGCCTGCAAAAATTAAGACCAATAAATGCAATGTAGTAGAAATCTTATTTACAGAAGGTGTTAAGTCATATGTTTTTTGTGTGTGTGTGTGGTATACCTATACGATGGTCGTCGAGCTAAGATCTCTCTGGTCTTCTGGGCAGAAGCTCCACTGTCTGACGAGTCCTGTGAGTCATCACTGTCCGAACCCTGGCCCTGGAAGGACAGAACAGAGCATTACTGAATAACAAGAGGACTTATGCATTTAATTATTCGACACTATGACAAATCTGGCCAGGTCTTACCTGCACAGTCTGCAGCTGAGGAGACTGAATGACTGAGGACTGTGCAGACTGAATGACTCCCTGCACTTGAAATTGACCACCTGGAAGCTGAACCACTGTCACAGGAGAACCGCCCAGAGACATCTGGAAGCACACGTGTATTCAGGCATACATCAACCATTGCTAGGAGACCAGATAATGCACTTAGAATGTAACTGGTGATTGAATATTTTCTTTACTTGCTGGGCTATCTGTGATATCTGAGAGGCTGTGATGGTGGTTGGGATAGTGATAATCTGGGACTCTGTGCCATTGCTGTTCTGCTGCACCTCTTCCATGGTCACTGTGTACAAAGATAATATGTTATAGCATTGATGGTTAAGAATCTTTCATGGCTTGATAAAATACAGCCTAAACTATTAACTAGATTGCATCTAAATTATTTATAGGGGCATATAGATACATACCAACCCCCCCGTCTCCCTCTTCATTTTGATTAATTGTGTGAACAATTTGCAAGTTCTAAATCAGACGAGGATCACACACACACTGCTACGGAACATCTCGTTTTCTGGATTACACGCAATGACACGTGCTTTTGTGTAGCTAACGTTAGGCTAAAGTTTTTATACATTTCTGTGGCTAACGTTATTAAAGCAATGTCAATGCGTTTGTGTACAATTCTAATTATGAAATTGCTAACTACAGCTAACTGGTCATGTATAATGTTTTCCAAATGATGAGCTAGCTAGCTAGCAAGATATTAACATAATAATTACGCAAAAGCTAAACAAACTAATGCTTAGCATGCTAACATCCGCTTTATCGACTAATTCGTAATAGATTGCCAACGAAACATTGTTCTACTGTCTCCAACGACTACCACAATGAGTGAGCTTTTGTCTCAATGAGCGAATTTGTGTTATACAGTGCGGCACAGTCACTGGCACGCAAGTACCCGCGTCAACAGACGTCAGCGATACAAGGAGCCATTAATACACCTTCCTTTTTAACAACGACGAGGAGTTGACGGAGTCGTAGCCGCCATTACTAGCGCAACACACCATTGTGCCGTTCTAAAGGGCAGGGCAGATGGCAAGGCGGTTTTTCAGAAATTAGGCTAGCCAGGGAGATTACCCTTGTCAAGTGTTGTTCTTCTAGGCGGCGTAGTGTTCGATGATGACGATGATGGTTGTAGTTATCCTTTGAAAACTGTGGAGAACATATGGCTACAAGCTAAATGCTAAAAATATAGCTAAGAGCTAGCTAGCTAGCTAAATAGCTACCATAAAAAGTAAACACTTTTTTCATAGGAAGTAGGCGGCACTGCGCGCCACCTCTGCAAGGACGTATGACGTAATTGCTTCCTTTTAGCACGGTGATTGGATGGATTGCTGTTTTTGCAGAAGCAAAAGGAAAAATTGTCAAGATGTTAGTTTTATTTTACTTTCCTATAATACCGAGCGCTTCTGTGAATAATCAGTTATTTTTCGTTAAAGTAGATGGATAATAATAACATGTAATAAATAACATGTTTATTGTAAAAATGCATTCTCTATAAACTTTTAATTGAAAAAGCTACGTTGGTAGTTTCTGAAAAAGCATGTACTTTATTCATTTGCGAATTGAAGTATAAAACCAGTACAACCCATTTACAAAATAGAAAATATATATATATTGGAATGGGATACTATCATCACTTATTTATTCATAAATTAGACTAGACTAATGTACCTCCAAAATGCTCCAGAGCTTCAATGATTAATTGGTGGATATAATATACCTGCCTATAACACATGTATACATTTTTTATGTATTAAAATATTTTATAAACACAATTTACTAAGAGTGCACACATAACATATTGGTTGAACAACTCCAGACAGAGATGTGCAATGCTTTGTACAACACCAGCCAAACTAGTCAATCTTTTCCTTCCACCTTTTTAATTCGGCCCAGACTTTGCAAGCACTGGAATTTACAGAGAGAGCAGCAGCAAAAAGAGTCCTATTGTTGTCCCCAACTAACCCACCACACCTGCTCTGGTTGCATTTATATTTCAAAGTGTTTTTCTTTTCTTTTTTTACAAACAAGGGTTTGATTGATAGAAGAAAAGCCTAGATGTACCTTGGTCTTCAATCAGAGTACAACTGATACCTGGATTATTGGAAATAGAAAATTATTAAATATTAAGTTGTCTTTCCTGCAAGACTGTTAAAGCTGTTCTCTACTTGTGCTTGGAGTCATAAAAGATTGCATTGTGAACATGTAATATCAACTCAAAGGTAGCATTATAATGCAAGGTTCCATCTCATTTTTGTTTATTTTAAAATAGATCACAGCCATTTCATCTCACACACAGTTTCTATGTTTTTCAACCATACAAAGGGGACAATTGTTTAAATCATTCACATCTCTGACCCAAACAAATCCTGAAGAATCATGGGTTAGTACATCCACAGCACATTGTTTTTAAATTCTCACATTAAAATGTACTGTTTCAACTTGAGTTAACTTGTAGTGTTTGGCATAGGCTTGAGTTACAAGGGGTTTCATGTAATTCACACTCAGACCAAAATTAACAAAACATTAAATGTATGTACATGTTTAACAGTACAGTATAACAAATGGCTAATTGTATACACATCAAATTCATTATGAGGAACCAATAATAAGTTATGATGAGGAGCAAGGACAGAGGGACATATAGATAAGAGGGAACATAATATCATTACAAAACAAAATCTGTTAAAACTTAACAGTAAATAAAGTATCCCTCGCCACACTGTATGTGTGGAGGATAGAAAATCATTACAACATGTGGTTGATGTCCCTCGGCCTTGGCTACAGTACACTTCCTGTATTTGTCATTAAAGGACACTTCAAGGGGCCTCCTGTAGAATTCAAGCAATATGATTGGCTCAGGTGTGCAAATGACTTATGACTTACAGGGACAAAAATATTCCAGTGATTCAAAGAGGAGTGCATCCCATTTCAAACACCCGACCAGTTGGATAGAGATCCATGCACGAGAAATATCATGTTCTATTCTACTTACCAGAGTAGAGCCCTTTCAGTCATCCTTCTCTTTGCATAAGTGATTCTCAAACTAGTCCAATCTCATTAACTGATGCATTTCAGCGGAAAAATATAATTGTTTCTTTAGTCTGTTGAGACTATAGTATTAATTAGGTCCTGTGATAGGGCTAAGAGGTACTATAGTACACCATGCTGTAAACCACAAAAGCATTGAGGGCATCATTTACTGTGATACTCGCATGTTAACATTTGTATGAAAGTAAAAGACTGGCTTTCTAACACCTATCTGAGTGGTGACAGTAGACATCCATAATTAAAAATTGTTTAAGTATCTATAACATATTACAAACCATTTGATATCTACAAATGTTTGTGTATTTTTACATATATTTAACAAGGAGCTTCCTGACATCGACTACACCTTTTAAAAGCTTAACACCTCGTCTTTGGAAAACCTTAATACTCATAATGAAAATGAGTAACATTATAGCTATCCATTAAAGACATGTATTAACATTATAATTAGTACACTAATGTAAACTAATGGTTTGCCACATGGTTTTATGCATTTATAAGGACTGCTTCACTATCACCACAGTGAGGGGCCAAGTGTTTACCATAGAGCTTTATCATGATTATCTTTTTTTTTAATACCCTGGTATTAATCATTAGAAATGACTTATTGTCATCTGCTGTGGACCATGCTTGGTTTCTGCATGATTTCTCAGAATTGAATCCTGAACCACAAGGAATGTGCATAACTTGTCATGACTCCTGGAGTCATGACATAACAGTCATGAAAAAATAGACAATTTGAAGGAAAGTGCAAGATTAGCATTAAAATATTTGAAAATCACTACTGGCATTTTTGTGTTAAAATGATTAAATTCTTATTTACAATATTACATCAGTCCACAACTAGGTTAGTCATCCAGAAACCATCAAGTGAGAGAGATCCATATAGAGTTTATACATTTTTAAAATAATATCTATACAATCACAAACATATATCTAAAATACAGAGGCCTTTATGGATACAGTCCAGTTTGTTTTTTTACCTCTGCCCCCAACCATCCCTTTGGATATTTGTCTGGTATTCCACCCAGAAAACATTATTGAAAAGAAATAATCAGCTATACTTAAAATCAAAGATAGGAGTTGTGTGTTGTAAGACAAGAAATAAACAAATGATCTCAATTTAGAATTCTTGAATTGAGAAATGTACACGTTACCTCTTTATAGCTATAGAAAACAATTAAGTGCAACAGGGTTGAGAAATAAATGGTGAGAATCCAACACTGCTGACACCATTAAGGATCAGTGTTACACTGCCCCTCCCCTTGGACCTTTGTATGTGTGGAGTAGTGGTCAAACATCCCCTTTAAATCACATCACATTGCATCATGTAGGTGAAAAGTGCTTCAAATGGTATGGTAGTAGTTCACCTGAGGGGGGATTGTTTTGACAACAGCACCTGAAAACATTTAGACTCAGTGCAATAAGGGAGAGTCAAGCTGTGAGGGAAAGAGAAGGAGGGCATACAGCTAGCTCCTGCCCTCCAGGTCCAGTTCAGTCAAACGGACTGGGATAAGTAGGTTCTGGTTGGCTTCATCCAGGTTGGAGAACAGTAGCTTTACAACACAGTGTACAGTGTCTCAAACATAACACAGGTCATGCATAATGACTCTGATATCCAACACACAGATGAGCCCACCACAGGACAGCTCAATGGTGAGTGGGATGAGGTCCAAACTTCACTCTTGTGTTGTTTATAGGGTGGTCCAAGAGCCTTTTAGCCATCACTGAACTTGGGACAGTGGCCAGACCAGCCCTGACCTCAGGTCCCATGCTCCAGCCCAGACCTCAGGTCCCATGCTCCAGCCCAGACCTCAGGTCCCATGCTCCAGCCCAGACCTCAGGTCCCATGCTCCAGCCCAGACCTCAGGTCCCATGCTCCAGCCCTGAACACCTGGCCAAGCTCACATGTTGTATGCCACATAGATGGGGTCCAGCTGGTCAGCCAAGAAAGAGTCCCTCAGGTGCATGCGCTGCTTCTCCCCACGAGAGTTGATGGGGATGACCCCGGGGTCCACAATGACCACCACACCCACAATGAGGTGGTGCTCCTCCAGGACCACGTTGGTGACGAGGGGCACCAGGTCCAAAGCGTCCTGCTCTGAACCACACAACTCCGACACCACCACCAGAAGGTTGGTCCATGTGAACACCGCACTGGAGGAGAGGTGTGGGAAGGAGATGGAGTTACAGAGAGAATGTTTATAATATGTCTTTAGTGAGTTAGGATTAATTTATACGAGACACAATATACCGCAGTTAGTAAGTTGGCTCACATAGATACAAACACACATTTTGAAATATGAGTCCTAAAGCAGATGAACTAAAGATATAGTGCAGTACATGATCACTTGTGTCCTGTGAGTGTGAGTACCTCTCAGCAATGCTGCGATGAGCCCGAGACACTGAGGTCTCAATGTCGATTGGATGATAACGCAGTCCCCTAAGCTCCAACGTCTCATCCAAGGAGCCCACCACAAACAGGGCGTCATGACGATCTGTGTGTGTAGGTATGGAAGTCAGGTAGCAGTTTTCTATTTCCTCTATTACCTCTAATGGGCATATTGGTTACATTCATCCAATTAGCAACTGGCAACAAGACAACATAGTTAGCCTTGTTAACCTTCGCAATCCTATTAGCATTGGCCTTATGCTTTGTTTAACTCCTTAACGTCCTTAGCCTCAATACGGATCACGCAAGCTAAAGCCTGAACCGTGTAGCATCACTAAAGCATGATGTCACCAGGTTCACTCACCCCCGCTAGCGTCGAGCAGCTCCGTCCTCTTGACGAAGCCCAGGTAGCCCGTCCTGGCCCACAGTGTCTGGGGGTCTCCAAAACTGAGCTTGGTGTTAAAGTGATCTGCTTGCAGGCTCTCCTCCCCATAGATGGTGTAGTAGCCACTGGCACTGTGGGGGCTGTTCACCCAGATCTAACAGCGAGGGGGCAGGGTAGGGAAATATACATGGATCGTTTAGTCACACAATCTGAGATAGATCATGATTTCGTTTCATTGCTGATACAATTCCATCTGACCTCTCCGAGATGGGAGTCTCCGAGAGGTCCTCTGGTCTCTGGGTTCACAATGATCACCCTGACGCCTGGCAAGATCTAGAGAGAGACAGAGACAAAGAGAAGTTAGGAATACTTCTATTTGCGAAGTGGAAGATGATCTGTGAAAGCTTGCTGCATACAGACACCTACTTTGCCAGACTCCATTAGAGGGAGACTCTGGGGCGCTCCTCTCTCCACCAGCCTCACTCTGAATTACATAAGCAGGTCATGACACAAAAACACATGGTCAGTTCAACATCAATAACCATCCAAAGGAAAGTCTGTGACACACAGCCAGTCTGTCATCATGAGTTCTCACCTGTCATGGCGGAGGGACTTCATGTCCACAAACACAGTGGAGGGGTCTGGCCCAGTGGTGCCCTACAGAACACAGACGACAACCACACTGAACACCTGGACACGCCACTACTGACACACCACAGTCCTGGACTGTTCACATGTCGTGGGTCGCCCTTCTGCTGCTAACAGAGGTAAACTACTTCAGGCCAGCCTCAGCACTGAGACCACCCTGCAGACTCAGACCTACATATAGCACACTCCAGGGGAGGGAACTATTGGGCTAAAAGCTTGTATGGTATGAGCTTAGGTGTGGTACAGTATGAGGGGTTATGGTGGTGGTGGTGGCGGCTGGTCTGTACCTGCAGGCAGATGGCCAAGTTGACCCTGGACCCGAAGGCCGTGCTGACAGCCCGGGGGGACAGACCCAGATCTTTAAACAGCTTAGAGAAGGAGTGTGTGAGGGAGAGCCGGGGCCGCTCCTCTGCTATCACCACACAGCTCCTCACACAAGACAAGCTGAGCCCTCGTGCCTGCACAAAGGGTTAGAGAGAAGAATGTAGTCCCTGGAAGTATGGGAATGCAGCGTGAATGCATTACAAAAGAAAACCGAAAGCCCGAGAGAGTCTGAGAGGTAAGAGGACGAGAGAGAGGGAGAAGAGCTGCTGCTGTGGGCCTGTCCGGTACGCGTCTGTGGATGTGCGTCTGTGGATGTGCGTCTGTGGATGTGCGTCTGTGGAGGTGCGTCTGTGGAGGTGCGTCTGTGGAGGTGCGTCTGTGGAGGTGCGTCTGTGGAGGTGCGTCTGTGGAGGTGCGTCTGTGGAGGTGCGTCTGTGGATGTGCGTCTGTGGATGTGCGTCTGTGGAGGTGATCTGTGGATGTGCGTCTGTGGCTGTGCGTCTGTGGATGTGCGTCTGTGGCTGTGCGTCTGTGGAGGTGCGTCTGTGGATGTGCGTCTGTGGATGTGCGTCTGTGGATGTGCGTCTGTGGATGTGCGTCTGTGGAGGTGCGTCTGTGGAAGGTGCGTCTGTGGAGGGTGCGTCTGTGGGTTCCTCACCTTGAGGATCTCAGTCTGCGTGCCCAGGCCCTTGGTGCAGAGCTCCATGACAGAGTAGGAGCAGAAGGTGTCTCTGATGCGGTACTGACTGAGCGTGCTCAGCCACAGGGGCAGGCAGGTCTCCAGCTCAAAAGGAGGGATGAGAATGGACTGGTGGCCCGAGTACACACTGCGAGACAACAAACACGCCAGGGTCAGGAACACAAGACAGAAAGGGAGCACGTCCATTTGAGAGTGTGTGGATGCAGGTGGGGGAAGGAGTGTGTGAGCTTGTGTGGTACCTTGCGAGACACCACAGAACAAAGCCCAAGCCACAGTAGGGGTCCAGGCAGATGGCTATTTGGCGAGAGGAGTAGAGTTCACACTGCAGCTTGATAGAGCGACACAACGCGCTGACCGCTGCATGGGAGATCTGATCACACACAGACACAAACACACACAGACACATTACTAAACCGTGGCCAGCAAGACATTCTTTACAATTCTCCACTTTAGGACTGTTTAGGGGTCTTCTGGTACCTTGACCCCTGTGAGCATGCCCGTGGTGGACACGCTGAAATCCAGGTAGGCTATCATCTCTGCTGTGGGGGGCTTGTAGATCTGGGAGGGGCGGCGGCGTGGAAGGTCATCTGAAAACATCAACAGTACTGAGCTCTCTGGGAGCAGGGCTAAAGAGCCCAGCTGTACAATGTGTATCTTCCTTACAACTATAAGTATGGTGTGAGTGACCGTGCA
Source organism: Hypomesus nipponensis (assembly GCF_054491055.1). NCBI lineage: Eukaryota > Metazoa > Chordata > Actinopteri > Osmeriformes > Osmeridae > Hypomesus > Hypomesus nipponensis. The sequence goes on from NC_140369.1 coordinate 10,261,347, forward strand.
CTGCGTGGTGCTCTACAGACCTGTGTCTATGATTGTGGGCCAGGTTTTGATGTTCACAGATGCTGCAGCCTCTTTGGAGCGCAGGATCCTCATCAGGTTCTGAGTGGTCAGTATGCTGGCTGCCTTACTGACCTAGAAACACCCAGCAGAGCACCGCCCGTCAGTGATGTGCACGAGATGTGCCGTCCAGGCAGACCGTAGGAACACACACAGGTATGCCACAGACACACGGTCCTACACTCTCACACTCACGTCGATGATCATGCGCACAGTGGGCAGTGTGGCTGCCAGGTTCTGGGGATGAGGAGGTCTGACTGTGACAGGAACACAGCCGGCATACAGGCAGCCATAGAAAGAGGCTATCAGGTCAACTCCTGCGGGTGAGAAAGAGCGAGATAGAGAAACAAGAAGAAGAAGTAGAGAGAGAGAAAGAGAGAGAGAAGGGAGAAGAGAGAGGGAGGGGCAGTAAGATCTTTTGAATGGGTATGTCACACTGATGCCAGTCCTAAGGGATAGACGGATAAGGAACCCACCAGGAGGGTAGAGGAGGACCACGTTGTCTCCTGTGTTGATGCTGCCCTTCTCCGTCAGCGCGGCTGCTATCTTCTCTGCCCGCTTGTGCAGCTGCACACACGTGGCTGTGCACACTGCTACCCCCTGCAGGACAGGATGTGGGGACACACACAGACGAGAGGGAGCGGTGAGGGGAGACAGCTGTTGACTTCAATAGTGAGCATTTGGGAATTTTGCATCTTGGAGTACGCACTGTATGCATTCCTGTGTGTGTGTGTGTGTGTGTGTGTGTGTGTGAGAGAGTGAGTGAGTGAGTGAGTGAGTGAGTGAGTGAGTGAGTGAGTGAGTGAGTGAGTGAGTGAGTGAGTGAGTGAGTGAGTGAGTGAGTGAGTGAGTGAGTGAGTGAGTGAGTGAGTGAGTGAGTGAGAGAGAGAGAGAGAGAGAGAGAGAGAGAGAGAGAGAGAGAGAGAGAGAGAGAGAGAGAGAGAGAGAGAGAGAGAGAGAAAGAGAGAGAGAGAGAGATGGAGGCTTAACAAACCAAAACAAGTGACCAAAAAGAATAAAGATTAACAGAAATGGAGACGGAGACCTTGGCATTCAGCAGCACATAGAGAACATGGTCTGGGTCCGTCTGCGCCCTCCACTGCAGAGCTTCTGTCAAGAACTGGTGCTGAAATGACACAACAAGACATTACCAGTATGTTCTCTACAAGTATTCACTTGATACAACAATAACATTCTGGAGTCATTAACAGCAAACACAGAACAATCTCTAGGGTGTTTGTTTTTGCTGATGGGAGGAACTGGACTGCAGCCTGTCTTGCTACCGCTCAGGACATACAGACACTGTCAGTGAGTTGGACCTGCAGTAAAAGATCTTGGACTCAGAATGTCCACCATAGACAGATTTTTTGGGGAGCTAAGGCAAATGTAACTCCCATTGGCAAACAAGGCAAGCAAACTGGCAATTTAAACTGTGCAGCAAGAGCCAACATAGCCCTTAAAATAATGAAGACATGACTGAACTAGCAAATACAGCAGTTCTAGAGTCGTTCTCGGAGAGGGAGACCAAACAGAGAGGGTTGGAGGCTGGGAGATGAGGGGTTAACTCTGAGGTTTAATAAGGCTTGGGAAGGTTGGATTGTAGATTCACCAAATAATACTGCATGAACAAACACATGCCATGTCTGAACTCAGGAACAAGAATAAAACAGCGATCCTGTTCAAACTTCAAAGTACTGATGCGTGGATGTGAAAATGGAACACGACACTATGGCCCTTTCACAGTACAGCACATTCCTGAAGCAGGGGACCAGGGAGGGGACATGGAGGGGACGGGGGACGGGGGGACCAGATCTTACCATCATGGTGGGCCACATACAGAGCTACATCCAGAGAGAAAAGGAGGGCAGTAAGACAGAAGACACAGTCTATCATGTTGTTTCATGATCATGTTGACAGAGATCTGACTGGAACTAGGCCAGCCCACCTGTTACTAGAACAGCTACCTTATATCTAAAGGTGAATTCTGGAACCTTGATCATTTGTGTGAAACCCTGTGTTCAGCAGCACAACAGTCCTGACCATCATGCACATTCTAATAGATATCCATGGGATACAGTAGTGCTTCCAGCTCTTGCTCTATCTGACTGGTTACATGACCGTGTGATAGGATTGTTCTGTGTGGTTCTCCTACCTTCCTGACCAGGTCCTGGTCCTCAATCATGCCCAGGTCCCTGCCTGCTGCCTGGGCTATCCTCTTCCCGGCCACCAGGTTACCCACCATTATGGAGGCTGGACCTACTCCCACTGCACACAGCAGGACAGAGTAGAGATACAGTGTCAATTAACACATTTGCGATATACACAAACAATTCTACAGGTGTCCTTAACAAACACACATATGCACAAGCAAACACACACACACACACAAACACAGTGCTTGGTTCAAGAGTGCTGTATCTTGACTTGACACACGTTTTACGTAAAGATACACACATTCACAGACACTCTCAGACACACACAAACACACGCACACACATGGTACCTGGTTGCTTCTGGCGTGGTTTGGGCAGGTTTGTGACACAGGTGTGGGGGCACATTAGGATGTTGCAAGGGTGCAGGGTGCCATCGAGGAAGTTCTGCTTGGTCTCTGAGATGTGGATGCCCCCCAGGGGGGTCTTGGGCAGCGTGTTGGCAGGCACCAGGGCCAGGCAGTATAGCCCCACCTGGTGGATGCTGTCTATGGCCTGCACACAGCAGCACACATCCACAGCAACACTAATGTTACTATGGTCCAAGGCCAGGAGGAATGAGGAATAAGTAAACATGGGACAAATAAAGTAGGTGCCCTATCTGTGGGATATATTTGGAGGCAAATACACTCCATAGAAGGGATTTGAAGATTGTTTATTTCAGATAATCCCAGCAATGTTACGGAGGGGTTGGTTACCTGCAGTACTCGACTCATCCACTGGAAACTGTCCTCCTCACTGGCATCCGGCCTCTGCTCTGCCACAATCACTATCCTCTCATCATAGAACACCGTCGCCGAAAACACGGAGATCCTGATGGAAAAAACCCACATCATTTACAGTTATAACGTTGCCTCTTATTGTTTGGGGCTTCATTTACAACATCTGTTTTATTCAAGTCAACGAATTTGTGGAAGTACTTTCCCCACGAGCATGCAGTGCACCTTCAAGCGACCAGGGGGAAGTAGTGGGCCATATCTAAAACTGACAGCATCGCAGTGCTCACAGAGCACTGGGAAACTGTAGCAGTCCTACCCCCTCCACCCTCCACCGTCACAGAGGCAGGCAGGCAGGCAGGCAGAGTGTGGTGCTCCACTCACCTCCCACGGTACACGGTCTTCACAGGCTCCACAGCCAGGGCTGTGGCCACCAGGTCGTCAGCGTTGTGCCTCCTCCCGCTCACCATCAGCAGCCCCTCGTTCTTACCCACAATGAAGATTAGACTGCCCTGGGGACCCAACACACACAGCACCGTCAACAGACACACAGCACACACAGCACCGTCAACAGACACACAGCACCGTCAACAGACACACAGCACCGTCAACAGACACACAGCACTGCAACAGACACACAGCACCGTCAACAGACACACAGCACCGTCAACAGACACACAGCACCGTCAACAGACACACAGCACCATCAACAGACACACAGCACACACAGCACCGTCAACAGACACACAGCACCGTCAACAGACACACAGCACACACAGCACCGTCAACAGACACACACAGCACCGTCAACAGACACACACAGCACCGTCAACAGACACACACAGCACCGTCAACAGACACACACACACACACTGACACACACAGCACCGTCAACAGACACACAGCACCGTCAACAGACACACAGCACCGTCAACAGACACACACACACACACACTGACACACACAGCACCGTCAACAGACACACAGCACCGTCAACAGACACACACACACACACACACACACTGACACTGACACACACACAGCACATTACTCAGAGTAAGAACACATCAACATGCAGACCACATCCAGACTTACCGGTCCTACAAAGCCCAGCAGTCCAGACCTCACAAATGGGATCTCTCCTATGGGAGCACCACTGGTGTTGACGGGAATCACCTTCACATACACACATCACACAAACGCAGAAAATATAGTTCCAAATATTTCAATATGGCTGTGTCATTTGGAGAAGTGAGCAGGGCTGGGGAGAGGTGAGGGCAGGGTGAGGAGTCTGCCTGATGGTCCACACCTCAAACGTGTTCTTGGTGACCCCAGGCAGGCCGTAGTACATGTTGCCTCCAGCGCGCGAGTTGATCACAATCTCCCCGATCTCATCTGTCTTACACAGCTGAGGGGGCCCCTCCGGCTTCACTATACACATCAGAGCTGGACGGACAGATGGGACCGACACGACACAGTCAGCATTCAAGCATACACACCCGCACACAAAAGAATCCCCGACTCACACTGGGTTACACCTGTCATCCCATTCCACCCTGTATTTGTCTCGTTTCTAGAGACTTCTCTCCGGTCAGTTTAGCAGTCCACTTCCTCTCCCTCACGAGTCCCTTCCTCACCTCCAGGCATCACATGACCCACATCCTGCACGGTCAGGGCAGAGTTCTTGTCCTCGGTGTTGACCCTGATGACGCCGTGGCTCAGCCCGCCCATGGACAGGATGGCACGGGCAGGGAGAGGGGCGCCGGGCACCCCTGGTCTGGAGACAGGACCAGGGCACACAGTGACCACCCGTGTCTACACACATCGCATACTGACATGGAGAGCTTGGAACTATTCATCTGTCCATCCAACTATGAATGTAATATATCGATCCTTCCGTCCCTGCCCACCTGCGTATGGCCACAGTCATGGCCTCCGGGGAGGCAGCACATGGACAGATGACCTCGGGCTTCAGCCCATGGGACTGGAACACGTTGAGGAAGGCATCACATGACGACACAGACCCTGGGGGACAGAGGGAGGGAGCTCACTTTCAGATGATGGCCCGCCAGTACGGTTGAGGAAGAAAGGAACACGACCTAGCATGTCTACTCACAGGGGTTGGCACCATCGGCGACGATGAGCATGCGTAGAGAGGCCAGGCTGGTGTCCCTCTGGTCTCGGTGGGCCATCATGGCCCAGTGCAGGTCACGACACTTCACCAGAGCTACCCGAGCTACAGGGGAGGACATCCAGCTACTGGTTCATGTCTCGTTGTATACCAATTCAGTCATTCTAGTTCCTAACAGCAACGGTTTGTGTGTGTTTGTGTGCGTGTCTGTAGGTGTGTGTGTGTATGTGTGTGTACTACCTTTGTGAATGTGGACTCTCTGTACCCAGGAGAGAGGGCAGGCCTTCATCACAGCGTAGGGCACACTGATGGTGTGAATCCTGTTCATCACAGCCTGCAATGATCAACCTCAAATCATACTACAGTAGGTGTTTTATCTTCAACCATGAACAGCGAACACACAGGCATATGCCCATAGACCTGTAACATCCTAACTCACCGCGAGAACACCGTGCCAAAGACCCATGTCCTTTTTGAAGTCCAGAACGTTCACTAGTGTCTCTCCTGGTTACCAAAACAGACAGATAAAGATATAAAAGGTAGTGGAGCAGATGTGTTTTTTGAACAAAATGACCCTTACAACCACTTCCTGTATGCCTGCCTTGCAGTGATACTCATGGTGATACTCACCTTCACAGTAGTTGCAGGCCTGGGTCAGTGCTTGGCAGTGAGTCAGCATGGCGACCTTAGACACAGCCACACCCATCACTGTGCCCTCCTTACTGGCCTTGTACTACAGAGAGCAGGGGAATCCGAAATTAGAATTCACACTCACACAAAAAACACACATTTACACACACACAGACTCACCTCTATGTATGCAGGGTCAGTGTTAGCTGTAGGAATGTGGGGCTGCCAGTCTTTGGAGGGTTTGGTCAGGTACTTGGAGTCTGTCACCACCCACTTCAGTCGTGGCCAGCCTGTCAGAGACAGCCAATCCCATACAGCAACCAATACATCTCAGACAATACAACCGATGTAACAGAAAACAGTCCAGGGTGAATGGAAACAGACCAGTCCGTTTCTGACCTTTGAACTGCAGTATCTCTCCAGTGGGGGTCTTGGGGAGACCTTTCAGACAGATCTCACTGGTCAGGGCCAGGCCCACTCCACAGCTGCCCAGTAGGAAGCCCACCTGACTATTTCCAGCATCCCCGAGTGACCAACCACTAGCAGTGGTCTGTAAATGAAGATTACATGTGTATTAAATCTCGTAAATAGCTGTATTAGTAAAAAAGTAGAGTGGTTTATCAAGTTGCTTTTAACTACTCATCTTCAGCAGAGACTATTTAAAATAGCTGTAAATGCTGCTATTAAATGTTAAGAATTCATATTTCCAGTTGTGGTAAATATTGTGGCATCATCACCTTTCGAGACAGAGGAACCTCTATGGGCACAGGGATGACCTCTGCCAGCAGACAGCCATAGAAGGCCACCCAGAACATTCCAGGGTCACTGTTGGGGTACACTAGCGCCACCTAGCAAAGGAGGGAATAATCCAGTTTGGTTTAGAAAGTAGCTAAGGCTATGAAGCTGCAGCTTGCTTAAATATGCCTTGAAGCAGTCATGCAGACATACAAGGATTACATAACATCTCTGCGGCACAACTCCATACTTTTTTAAAGATTTAAATATGCCAATTTTGACCTTGTTAAACCTTTGCCAAAAAATTAAATAATGTGACTTAACAAAAATAACAATAAACTACATATTTATGAGAAAAAGGTCATAGATGATGCTATAATATAATCCCACTTGCATTGAATCAATTGTTCAGTGGGAGGGAATGTTTGTGTATGTTTGTGTGTCAGTTGCATGGTGTAGGCCTGTCTCCCTCACCCTGTCTCCAGGCTTGAGGACCTGCTCGTTCTTGGGACCCAGCTTGTTGAGAAGAGTGTAGGCCAGCTTCACACTGCGACTCCACAGCTTCCCTGGTGGAGGGAGGATGAACAGAGAGGAGGACGAGACAAAAGTGGAAGGAGGGATGGAGGAGAAAGAGAGGGAAGGAAGATAGAAGAGTAGAGGGAGCAGAACGAAAAATCCCAGAGTGATTCTGTCCATCCCACTTCAGTGACAGGATACTACACAAACACACAAACTTCCATGACCTTGATGACAACATCCACACAATGAGACCTAGAGAACCAACCAGATGTCACATAGCGACAGTGTGAGTCTGTTTGAGTGTGTCTGCTTGGACGTGTGTGCACAGTATTCTCTCTCACCGTAGGTGAGTGTGTAGAGGGGTTTGCCCGTGATGTCCAGGGCGGTGAGGGCGGGGCTCTTGGCCTGTGTGGAGCCCCAGCGTGCCAGGGATGCCTGGAGGGCCGGGGGCCAGTTACTGACCACCCCCAGGGGCTCCCCCTTCACCGGGATGATCTGACGGCCCTCTGGCCTGGGCGTGTTAGGGTCCGGCTGGGGCACTGCGATGCAGAGAACAGTAGAAATAATCAGGCAGATGGATGAAGGCTACAGGAAATGTGTTCTCAAAACTCCAGTTTATTTAGTAGAACGCTCATTGATTCTCCAATCCCAAGCGCAAGTCAAGACGGATCACACAGTGAACAAGTATGTATGAGATTGAAGGGCCACTCACCTTCCACAATCTCCTCAGTGTCGTCCATGAAGAACTCACTGAGGGGGGGCCTCTTGGGCCTCTTCAGGGTGTTGAGTAGCTGCTGGATCTTAGTGGACACCCTGCTGTTCACCGGCACCCCTACAGGGGGGGTGGGGGGGGAGGGGAGGCAGTGGCCGGACAAACACATCCAGTCACACAAACACACTTCTATGGCGGAACACCAGGGGAAGGTTTCTCCTCACACACGGCTTCGCTAACCTCATACAGTGTGCTGCTTTTCACTCCAAATATCTGTAACCTCCAAACACATTTCCTATTTGACCCCCACCCCATCCAATGACATAAAATCAAACTGTCTCTTAGGGCTCAATGAGGAATGAAAGCCAGCACACAGGGCTACCACAACATTTGGGAACAGGAGGACTGGGGTGAGGTATGGGGAGTGGGGTTCATTGGTCTTTATGGGGAAACACAGAGGGATCATGTTTGAGGGTACAGCTCGTCTCCACTACGGTCCCTAGGTCTAAGGTGCACAGGGGTCAAAACAGTGTCACAAGGTCACACACGATCCACAGACGATTAAAGGTTTCTTACGGGTTTCTCTCAGGCTGTAGGTACCCCTCCCTACAGCCATTCAAATAAACAGTGACAGGGTGGAAGAAGACCAGAAGAAAAGAAAGCAACATGGTTTTTGATTAATGATAATGCAATCCTGGAACTAAAAGAAAAGATGTCTGCATTTGACGTGGAAAACAAAGAAGCGCGTGAAGATCATGACATACAGTACACTCTCCGCCCCACTGACACCAGCATTACTGCTGACTCTCTCTCTAGTTCTTTTCCCTCTCCCCCTCTCTCCCTCTCTCACACACACACACACACACATGTAAACATGTACCGTCAGCAGTTTCCATCATGCTGGAGCGGCTTTGACCTCGACTCATGCCCCGGACCACAGCGTTGGGCAGGTCTACCCTGGGGCCCCTGACCTGGGGGGCCGCAGCCGTCACATCAGGCGGGGGGCCACGGTTCTCAGATGGGGCTGAGGAGGGACAAGGGGGGGGGGGCTCCATTAGCCTAGGAAACAGCTTCAGACTTTCCATTCTTTTTGGAGAAAAAATATGTCACGTGCATTAGGAATACTCACAAACAACAATTTGGGAATAATTTGGACCGCGGCAATGAAAGCGTGTCTTACCGATGCGTGTGTGAGCCAGCATTTCTGCGACTGCTGCTGGATGAGGCTGAGGCTGAGGCTGAGGCTGGTACTGAGGTTGATACTGGGGCTGGTACTGAGGTTGATACTGTGGTTTATACTGAGGTTGAGCCTGGGCTTGGGGGTGAGACTGAGGCTGGGACTGGGGGTGAGACTGAGGCTGGGACTGGGGCTTGCCCTCTCCATGGGAGAGGGTGGAGGAGGCAGAGGAGGAGGAGGTGGAGGAGCCCTGGACAGAGCGGTTGATCCAAGAGTCGGGGCTTTGCAGGTTGGGCTGGGCCAGGGATTGGGGGGCACCAAGCAACACCCCCACAGACCCCTGTCTACGGACAGAGGCCTCGTCCTCCGACCCTGACGAAGAGTCTGAGAGAGAAGAGAAAGAGAGAGTGATGGAGGTGCGCCTGGTCGCAGCTGAGGCGAGGGGTTTACAGGGAATAGTAGGTGGCCTACCTGGGGGTGTGCGGGTCTCAATAGGAGACTGGACGTAGGTAGAGCGACGTTTGGTGGGCATGGGCAATGCCATCTTCTCCTCTTTATGTTTGGCCAATGCAGCTTGGACCGCTTCTGAATGGATGTCTGTGTGTGTGTGTGTGTGTGTGTGTGAGAGAGAGAAACGGTTAAATGAGCCAACTCTGTCATTAACATTAGAAGTGGTCTATAGTACAGTCCAGGCCTGTTGTAGTAGGCCTATTCTAACTATACAGAGCGACAGGATACAACTGCTACAACTTCGCTGTGAAATATTTTACTGTTGATTGTTCTTCTACAGATACAGTCCTGCACTTTTGTGGTTCATGTTGTTTTAATTTGTAACTTGTATAACTGCATGCTCTTATGGGTCTTCCCTTTTGGCACTTGTTTAACTTTTTCACAATGTATGCTTCATGTTTTGGCTACTTGCAATGTTTGGGACAATCTCGTTGTTATGATCAGTGACCTATGCTCTTTTGTAAAGCTCTCTCTTGGAAGTCGCTTTGGATAAAAGCGTCTGCTTAATGAATAAATGTAAATGTAAATGTATTTTATTCTGCTCTGAGTGAGGCTATTATCATCCTCACCTAACCTCTCATCACACACACACACACACACAAATGTGTTCACTTGATTACATGTGCACACAGTGCAGGACACACGGGTGTAGTGAGCCACACATGTCGACTCCACAGTGAAACAGGAGCAGTCCCTAACAGAAAGATGGAGGCCGGCTTCCACACAGCACTAACATGGCTAAATAAATCATCAGCACTGCACTCCACACAGAGCATCGTTACATAAAACAGAGTCTCTGAATCACACACTCCACATGTCTGTCATCAGCTGGGCCATACCATAAACAGTCTGAGGACTCAACGGACTGAGGGACTGACTGAAGGCAACACTCTCTCTCTCTCTCCCTCTCTCCCCCTCTCCCCCTCTCCCCCTCTCCCCCTCTCCCCCTCTCCCCCTCTCCCCCTCTCCCCCTCTCCCTCTCCCTCTCCCTCTCCCTCTCCCTCTCCCTCTCCCTCTCCCTCTCCCTCTCCCTCTCCCTCTCCCTCTCCCTCCCCCTCCCCCTCCCCCTCCCCCTCCCCCTCCCCCTCCCCCTCCCCCTCCCCCTCCCCCTCCCCCTCCCCCTCCCCCTCCCCCTCTCTCTCTCTCTCTCTCTCTCTCTCTCTCTCTCTCTCTCTCTCTCTCGTCCCTCTTCTTCACTTCCCCCAGCTGGTTTGTAGCTCGCTCCAGCACCACTCCCTATCCCTTGAGCAATGCTCTGCTTGACCTCAGATCCATCCCAGTTTCCGGCTGGGTCCCCCTGAGGCCAGGGGACCCTGAGCCTCACCAGCGAGGGAGGGAACGAAGGAGGCCAGGCAGGAAGAGACACAGAACAGCCGAGGATGCGTTTACACAGTGTGTGTGCTGGTAACACCCCAGTAACACAGGTGTGGGAGTGTGGAGGCTTGTTTCTTGTTCTTGTAGACTTCCCTTTGCCCTCTCCTCTTCCACCTCCAGCCTCTCATTCTATCTCTCTACTGTCCTTCTTAGAGCGCTACAGAACCCCTGCCTGGACCCCAGACCTCCCTCCTGCTTAGTATTCCCCTGCCCTCTTCACTGCCCACTGCATAGCCGAGCTGTGACATCACCCTGCTTTCACTGTGCGGGGCTAGGGGGCCAGGGGGGGGTTGGGAGGGGGGCTGGAGGGAGGGGGGGGGGGGCAGCCTCCCCTGCAGAGTGGGTTTCTCAGTCACAGAGCAGTCTTTCTACTTCACCACAGGGCCCTGCTGATCTCAGACAGACCTCTCTCTCTCTCACACAAAGAAGGGCCACTTTAATTGGTCCCTTTGAAACAAGTTCCTGTCTAGAGATTTAGCTTCAAACCAGACTGGATCGTTACCATCAACAATGACTAAACAGATTTCCTGAGGCAACATATATTGATTAAATGCAACATAAGTTGACCAAACTGTGTTCATGGGCCAAGGCATATGACCTCTCCTCCTCTCCTCATGAGCGATAACTTCTCACCTGATCGGTAGCGGTCGTCCCTGGTTCCGCCACTGCGATGTGGTCGCCGGGAGCGACGGTAGCGAGAGGAGCTGGAAGGAGGAGGGGCATGGCCAGTAGAGGAGCTGGGACCTGGAGCAGGAGGTTCATACTGAGGAGGAGGCTCCACTGTGGAACACACACACACACACACACACACACATACACACACACACACACACACACGTTAGCGTACAACAAACAGAGCCGTTGTGCACATCATCGAATACCATACACAGCACAGCTCTCTAATCAAAATGTCAAAAGCAGTCTATATTGTAACCTCCCATCACAGAATAGAATCAACTACTTTTGGCCTGGCGCTCAACGAGGTCTGCTCCATATTAGAAGGGCTGTGTGACCTCGACAATATTTACAGCCAGTGGAGCCACGGAGGAAGTGGTCCACTGAAGGGGGAAGTCTGTCTGCCTGTCAAGAGAGGCTCCAGGCCTCTCCCTGAACAGAAGCCACACTGTAGTATGAGGAGCTGCCACCGTGGGGCAGCAGGGAGCATGCGCTGGCTGTCACCTCCCTCCCACCATTCTTCTGGCATTTCAGCATGACATGGTTTGTAGTCACAGGCAAGGGCGTAGATTTGGTTTGAACATAGTGAGAGTTGAAGTAACGTCACACAAAATTAATAACATTTGAATATTAGGGCGGTTACCCATCCCCTTTCACAAACGACGCCCTTGGCCACAGCTGTCTGGAAGTTTCCTACCTGGTGTTTGGATGATGTATGGAGCCAGGAGCTTGGTCCTTTTCTTCTCGTACCCTTTCTGAGTGATGTCCCCTGGAAGAGAAGACAGCACGTGAGTGACTGTGGGATTGACCGAAGACTACACACCAATACAGTACTTCACCACCCCCATGCACACACACACACACACACACACAAAAACATCACCTCTCAACAACGTGGAGTACAGGGTTTACTTATAAATATCACTGTGATGTTTGTATGTACTGTATGCATTCACTTCACACACGTACTGACCCAAAAAGCACTGTTGTATTGACAAATATACACACACACACACACACACCAGAAGGTCCAACTTTGATGTTCCCTGATATTTTCCAGCACTTCTCCCCAGGTCTAACGTCAACTGAGTATTTGAGTGACTATTTACCATACTTCTTTGAACACAAGTTAAAACTTTAACAGACAATTTAAAAAAGGTAAATCTGATTAAATTATTATCGATGGAACTCTTAAGATAAAGGGGGCAAGACACTGTCTTCAGGAAAACCATCTGTAATTGGGAGTGAATACCCCAGGAAGGATGACCGTGCTCTGGGAGAGAGGCCCACCCAACTGGGACACCACCTGCTACAAGTTTCTACAGAAATCCTTTATGTTGGAATGAGAGTGAGGGAACATTTGAAATGAGAGAGAGAGAGAAATAAAGCACAGGATATAGAGGAAAGGAGGATGGGGATGGTAGAAAGATGGAATAAGGAAACTATGTGAAACACCATAAATATGAATGGAGATGAAAATGACGAACCAAGTATGTAGTTGGTGAATAATACTTGGTGTGATTCCAGGATTCAGGATGTGAGGAGGAAGTGGAGAGGGAGTGAGTAGGAGGGCAAAAAAATGAAAGAACGGAACAAATATGAGTGCATATGGGCACCAGAGCATGATGGGATGAATCAGACATAGAGGGAGGGTGACAGGGGAGAAGAGAAAAAGGAGACAAGAAGGAGTGCTGAGGTCGACGAGTGCAGAGGTGGGGATATCTGGGGAGTCAGAGAAAGAGTCTGGCCCTAAACAAGGAGACACACGCTCCCAGATGCTTGACTTCTCAGGGACCCATCCTCCTCCCCTCACACACCTGCTGTGACAACCCATCTGGATCATATCGTCTCCTCCTACATGGTGACACGTCCTCACCCGTTCAGTCATCTGTCTGCAACCCTTATGATGGGTAATCTGGGGGTGATCTTTCTATCTGAGCGGATGTATCATGTCCCAGCGCTCTCCCCGGCCCAGGCAGTGGGATTAATCCCAGATTACAGATTAGGCTGCTGAGACACACAGGCAGGAAAAAGGTGAAGCTTTCACTGGGACGTGCTGGTCAGCCCTCAGCCTCAGCACAGAGGACCTTACAAACCCCTCTCTCTGACACTCACACACACACACACACACACACACGTTATGCAACCAAGATTCTGATGTATCTCCAGACTTACATCACATGCAAATTCAATTTCAGTTCATGTCAATTCCACACAAGCGAATGAAGGATCAATGTCCAGACAGAAGAGCTTGTAGGTTAGAGCAGAGAAGAACCGGCAAGATCCACATACTGTGGCCTCATGTCATCAAGAGTTATTAGACCACACGCACACACACACAATTCAGCCACATCATCCACCATCAGTAAAACGAGGAAAAGTAAACACTTCCATAAGTAATGCATGAACGATACTGTTGGCCCAGCTTACTCACGCGACTTATTTTTAGCTCATGTTACCAGCCTCCTCCACTGCAGAGGGGTAGAGGGATGGAGATGGGGGAGGGGGGAGGGGGGAGGGGGGAGGGGGGAGGGGGGAGGGGGGAGGGGCGTACGTGTGGCATTAGGCGAGTCTCAAAGTAAACACGATTCCATCTGAGCGATTTCTCATTTATCCGTTTTACCATGGTACCATTAAAAGCTCCTCCCATTGACCACTCAACTTTAGATGGGTTGTGTTCACTGGAGCGTACCACATTGATCAAGACCACCCCTCCCGCAGCACAGATGGTGCAGTCCGTAGTAAGCGGAGGTGGAATATGGTCAGTGTCAGAGGCACAGAGTTAAAGGATAAGTGAAACTACAGTGGAACTAGAGGCAGTAGCAAATCCCATGAGATGAAGACAGAAGGAGCGTCTGTCAGACCTGACTTTGCAGGACCTGTCACCACTGACCCACTGCCAGAGCCCTGCCTGGTCCACTCAGTCTCAGAGCTCTCTCTATGGTCCCAGTCCTGCGTAACTAGGCTGCCTTGACATGAGTGTTGGTGGCGAGGCCTACAGATTTGAATCTAGACAGATCAGAGCCCCCCTCCCCCGCACGCCCTCTCTCCTTTCCCTCTTCCTACAACACACATCCACTCAGCTGTTGGAATAGCAGTGAGAATTCTCTCTCTCTCTCTCTCTCTCAAAAAGAGAGAGAGGTAGAAAGAGATCCATTTACTGATCCACATTGGACAATATCTGTAGTTTAAAAAGAAAAAGGTCTTGTCCCAGAGGGGGGGGGGGTAAACTGGCCCAAAACAACTCATGTAACAAACATCCTATGAAGGCTCCCATAGGGCTTCCCCTAAAAACAGCCAACTGGCTTGCTGAGTTGACAGATACTCTTCTGGAAAATGCACTAGCAATCCACACACCAACACATACCTAACTTGTTGTGAATGAGCTAAAATATATTTTAAAAAGTGTATTTTGTTCTTTCTTTTCATGTAGTCATTTTAGCAGATGCCCTTATCCAATGTCACTTACAGTAAGTACAGGGACATTCTCCCCGAGGCAGGTAGGGTGAAGTGCCTTGCCCAAGGACACGTCATGTTGCACGGCCAGGACACGTCCCCTCTCCCTCTCTCTCCCTCTCCCTCTCTCCCTCTCTCTCTCAATCTTTTGTCCTCTGACATGGCTTGCCTGCAGAGCGGTATGCCCCAACCACAGCTTCCATCCCAATCCCCGTCCCAGCCCTAGCCCTACTCCCCGCCCCAGAGAGGAACCCCAGCGCCTGTCTGTTAACCCCTCTACCAGAGAGGAACCACAGCCTGTGTCTGTTAACCCCTCTACCAGAGAGAAACCACAGCCTGTGTCTGTTAAACCCTCTACCAGAGAGGAACCACAGCCTGTGTCTGTTAACCCCTCTACCAGAGAGGAACCACAGCCTGTGTCTGTTAACCCCTCTACCAGAGAGGAACCACAGCCTGTGTCTGTTAATCCCTCTACCAGAGAGGAACCACAGCCTGTGTCTGTTAATCCCTCTACCAGAGAGGAACCACAGCCTGTGTCTGTTAACCCCTCTACCAGAGAGGAACCACAGCCTGTGTCTGTTAACCCCTTTACCAGAGAGGAACCACAGCCTGTGTCTGTTAACCCCTCTACCAGAGAGGAACCACAGCCTGTGTCTGTTAATCCCTCTACCAGAGAGGAACCACAGCCTGTGTCTGTTAATCCCTCTACCAGAGAGGAACCACAGCCTGTGTCTGTTAACCCCTCTACCAGAGAGGAACCACAGCCTGTGTCTGTTAACCCCTCTACCAGAGAGGAACCACAGCCTGTGTCTGTTAACCCCTCTACCAGAGAGGAACCACAGCCTGTGTCTGTTAACCCCTCTACCAGAGAGGAACCACAGCCTGTGTCTGTTAACCCCTCTACCAGAGAGGAACCACAGCCTGTGTCTGTTAATCCCTCTACCAGAGAGGAACCACAGCCTGTGTCTGTTAACCCCTCTACCAGAGAGGAACCACAGCCTGTGTCTGTTAAAGACACTGCAGGGCAGGGTGCTGGCTGCTTCTAAACTCCTATCATGTAGATTGTAGAACACTGGCTCTTTCTCAAGCCCCTCCTCTCTGTTGTCTCCCTGGAGACGGGGCCCCTCTCAGGAACAGCAGCTAGGTGTGTCTACTCTCAGGACAGGCAGGTGTTTCAGGTTTCATTTTGGGCTTGTGACTCAGGCACCACACAGGGTGTCCACCTGTTGAAACAACAAAGAGATGCTTTCATTCTATCATTGACCTAGCAACGAGACAAGGGAGAACCTAGTGTGTGCGTTAGTGCGTCAGAGTGTGTGTTTGTGTATAGTGTGCGTGTGCGTGTCAGTGTATGTGTGCATAGTGTGTGTCAGACAAAGTTGTGCTGGGAGAGAGGTGAAATCTTGACTCAGCCCACAGCCACCCCCTTCCTGTTGCCTCCACTCCCTCTGTGCAGGCCCAGGCATGGTTGACTCATGCACACCTGCTGTACAATAGAGCCGCCTCCTCCTCTCCGTCACGCTGCTTTATCACCCTGGCAGCCGACTGTAACCCTCACACCCAAGCTTGGAGCTCGGTTACTGAACACACACATAGACACACATACACAAGCATGCACACATACACCTAACCACGTCTTCCACACGGGCTAGCCAAAAACATATTGTTCTAAAACTTGCTATTATTAGTTTTAAAAACAAAGCCCACCAACCACTGGTTTTAGACAGGATAGCAACACTGCCAACATAACCATGGCGACATCCTTAGGGAGCTGGCTGGTGGCTCTTTTCCCCTCTCTACCTCCACTTGCACAGCTCACAGGAAGTCATGGGGTTTCCATTTCCTGGAGCACTGAGGCCCCAGGAGACCAAACAGCCAGCAGGCTCTGAGCAGAGAGGGTTTCTAAGTTCTGATCCAGGTTGCCTTCCACAGGCTGGAGGCCACCACAGCACTGGAGATGATGTGAGCCGTGTTCAGATTGAATGTATATATTTGTTATTTAGCAGACGCTTTTATCCAACGCAATGTACAAATAGTGCCTATAGACAGCATAGCAGAAAATAGTATTTTGGTGGTCATAGTCAAGGAACAGTCTGTATTTTGTAGGCACAGTGAAAAGTAACCACCACAAAGCCTCAACTACAGTGTGACATGGTACAGTGCTGTCAAAACGTCCCATCATACGTGTCGTGTGTGCCGTCTCTCCCACGCTGTGGAGAGCGAGGAGACAGAAGCAGGAGCGCGTGGCAAGAGTGCAGCGACCCTCCGCTCTCTGCACAGGGGTCACCAGGTGACCCCAAAGTCCCAGAGCCCAGAGCCCCTGAGCTGAAGCGTTCAGCTGGAGGATGTCATGGAGGAATGCGGGGCCGTCGTGTTGGTCACAGCGCGGGGGAGGGGCCTAAACCTCACGCAGACCAGCCAGTGGAGCCCCCTGAGCAGAGGAGTTATGTGGGAGCCCTCGGGGCACTTGAAGAAGGGCTGGTAGAACATTCTGGATGATGTGCAGACGGCACACTGACCAGCTGGGCCAGTTCTTAAGGACAATTTCTTCCTTTGCAGCATATGTTTCTTCTATGATATTATCTTAAAGGGCTTATGCAGGCTGTTAGGTGGTGTTACTGTGTTTTGGCTGTCATCCCGGCATATGGGCGTCTTAATCTTCCCAGGGTTTATAAAAAATACAAACTGAGGAAGAGGGGGGATCCTGACCCCGTGTCCATGGTAACACGGCCCACGTGTTGTCGGAGACTCTGCGCCCCCCTCCCTGCTTTCCTCTCTTCCATGCAGTGTTGAACTAGAGGCCTCAGACAACCCTGTCTGGGAACAATCCCCATAGGCCAGGCGAGCTATATGTGTGTGTGTGTGTGTGTGTGTGTGTGTGTGTGTGGGTGTATCTGTGAGTGTGTCTGCCTGTCTGGAACTAGCCTGAGTTCCTGACCTATCCAACCGTTGGTGCTGTGGGTCGCACACCACAAGGGTGAGAACCATAAACACTGACCATAGCCACGAGTCAGCATGAGACGGGAAATAAACACATGACATTTCAGAAACAACGTATTATCCACCTGTTCCCATGCGGTCCACTGGAAACACCACGGACTTGCATACTGCTGAGTCCAACAGTAGGCTTACTGATGGATAGTTTTTAAAGATGTGCTGAACACAGAAACACACACATACATATTCTCAATGCTGCAAAATCCACTCAGCTCTGTTCAATAATTCAGAGCACAGAAGTGACCTGGTCTCCTGACTACCATTCAGCTGTCTTCTCTCCTCTTCTGCCTCTCTCTCTCCCTCTCTCTCCTGCTTTTTCAACAGTATTCAGACAGGTACGAGTGTGGCATCATGGGTAATAATCTGAATGTATTTTACTGAATAGTTCATGACTGGACTGAACAGGGCAGTCCAATGTGGGGAGGAGGTAGCCTTGGACCCTGCTGAGAAGGTGAGGATCTGACTGTAAACCTGAACCCTGCTGAGGGAAGGTGAGGATCTGACTGTAAACCTGAACCCTGCTGAGGGAAGGTGAGGATCTGACTGTAAACTTGGACAAATGTTGCACCTGCTTCTAGTTAATCCTGCTTATTGAATGGCTTGTTCTAAGAACAGGTGTAATGCTGGCTGTGTGTGTGTGTGTGTGTGTCACCCTCTGGGCCCAGATGAATTATTCACTCTCTTCTAGGCACATAACAGCCTGCCACCCCAGGGGGGTCTGGCATGGGACTCCTCAGTGTGTGTGTGTGTGTGTGTGTGTGTGTGTGTGTGTGTGTGTGTGTGTGTCATGGATCATGTTGGACAGCTACAGATCTCAGTGCGTGTAATCAGAGTGCCGGCCCTCGTGTATCATTTGTGAATTTGTGGCCATTGACTATTCACATAAGGTGTTACATAACACAAAGCATCCTTTCCAAAACAAAGAACTCCTTTGAAAGTAACCAAGCACTTCTGCTAGGGGTTGGTCTCTGACGGCCTGCCGTCTGCCATCTGCAGTGTGCTTCACACACATCTGGATTGCCTTGTCCATATGTAGTCTCTTGGCCTTTACGTCTGGATGGAGATCAGTGCACAGCTCCACTGTTTCACTTAATGATCATTTAAATGGAAACAAGGAAGTCAAGAAAACCTCCCACCCACAGCAGCCATCTGTGTGTATGTGTGTGTGTGGCTTATTCCTTTCCTTGTTGATAAAGAGGAACATTGAATGAGATAAGGTGAGTGAGTGGCAGGTAGTGACAGAGAGGAAGAGAGAGAGACAGAGAGACAGAGAGACAGAGAGAGAGAGAGAGAGAGAGAGAGAGAGAGAGAGAGAGAGAGAGAGAGATGCCCCCAGCAGCTAGTACTGGCCTAGTGTGACTCACAGGCTGAATGAGCCAGGCATGTTGGCTCCTGATGCTCTGTGACCTAGATTGGGAGACGCAGGCAGGGCTGTAATCTCTCTCTCTCTTCCCCTCTCTCTCCCCGTCTCTCTCTCTCTCTCTCTCTCTCTCTCTCTCTCTCTCTCTCTCTCTCTCTCTCTCTCTCTCTCTCTCTCTCTCTCTCTCTCTCTCTCTCTCTCTCTCTCTCTCTCTCTCTCTCTCTCTCTCTCTCTCTCTCTCTCTCTCTCTCTCCCCCTCCCTCTCTCTCTCTCTCTAACCCCCTCCCCCTCTCTCTCTGGTCTCCCCTCTGAACAGCATCAAACAGGCTGCAGAGCTGCAGAGCTGCCTCTCCTCCCACAGTAACACAGACACACAGCAGAGTGGACCCTAGTCACCTGAGCCCAGTGGGGAGACACGGAGCCAGAGCCTGCAGCAGAGTCTGCAGCAGAGCTGGAGGGGGACACACATCCACTCCCACTCCTTATCAGGGCATTCCACCACTTAGGCTGCATAACCCAGCCCAGAGAGGGAGTCCCTCACCACACTGGGGCTAACACACAGGCCAGGCCAGGCCAGGCCAGGCCAGGCCAGGAGGGAGAGAGAGAATGTACTTGTTTGTTTCATGTTCACAATGAAAAACAAATACCCAGACACTCTCCAGTTGAGTCCAGACATTGTACCTTTTATCCTCTCAATGGTCTCCATTGTGGCCTTAAAGTCACAGAGGTTCAACTTCATGGTGTCCCCACACAAACTGCCACTACTAATAAGCTGATAGCATATTTAACACAACCCAATAGCAATAAGATGACCATTGTCACATGGGAGTAGCCACTGGCCTGTCTTCACTACACACTGTCCTGAAGGTTCTCCTAACAGATCAACATAGTACTGAAAAACAATGTTGTGCAATAGACCTACATGACCTGTACAGTCCTCCTCTTCCTTCACTTTCTTTTCAGCTCTGAAAGCCAACAGACTTAAGGTTGCCCTCGGAGGCTAACATGACTGTTGACTCACAGAGCACCAACTGACATATACGCAACTCTGCCCTTCAGACTACTCCCCAGCAGGATGAGCAGCCTGGCTTAACTACAAATATTGCTGCCCTAGTAAACTACAATCATGTCTGCCTCAGTCAGACCATCTGGTCATCTTGTAGCCTACATGGCTGTACAGTAAATCAATCAGTGGTGTTAAATGCCATGGCACAAAATGGTGCAGCAGGGTTAGCTGTGGGATGAAAGGCTGTGAAGAAGCAACTTCTCTGTCCAATACAGTGTCGGATCCATCGAGAACATGAGAATGGCACTGGCATGTGACGCCAGGAGCCTAACATAGAATTAAAGCCACAATTGAACACTTTCTGCAATGCAGAACATTTTTTTATATTTAGATTCATTTAGATGTATCAAATGTATAGATGAAAGAACATCATATACAAAAAAATAGTGTTGTCCTATTTTTAGATCCCTCTCCACCCTCCAATCATCTCTCTCCCATGTCTCTTCCATCCACGCCTTCCCTCTCCACTTTTCTCCCCTCACCCTCTTCTCACCTCTCTCAATGCTCATTATCACATTGGTAATTGCTCTCTATTATAAACCAGGACACTCATCTAGGTTGAGGAAAGAGTGGGTCGAGGGTTAGGCTTCCAGTGTTCACAAGAGCTCTGTGGTGCCTCACAACAATCCACTGCACGCGTTCATGCATGACTCGTAAAACGACTTCAATATGCATTTTCTTGCAATAATAAAGACAAGGAGCAAGTTTAACAGAGTCAGCTCAAAGCAGCCACTGTGCAAGTGTGTGTTTGGCAGTGTGCAGAGGATAGGCCAGTCTCAAAGTGCACCTGTTCCACTCATGTTATAGGATACCTATGGTGCCTTTTACCCACTAGCATGTCCTATGGCTGATCAGTAAAATTGTTGGCGAGTAGTACTGCAGTAGCATATTGACGTTATGCAGTTAAAACTATAGAAATCTACAATCTAAGCTCTTCAGGCTGATAGTATTTGGTAACAAAAGAGTGCGTCTCATGTGTTACAGAGATGACGGTATCAGGTAGACTTAAGTGTGTTTGTCACCTGAGTTTCAGGTGTAAGCTGAGAGGAGGAAGGGTGTGAATGGAACTACATCACTAAATGTAGGCTCAATAGAGAAGAGGAGAATCGATCACAGATGCTAGTGCCTTAACAGCCATACATTCACTCCTTCTCTGTCTTCCTCTCTCTCACTCTCACTAACAAAACATAATATTACTCATCCACCCCCAGGCTCAAGGGATCGTACGGCACAGCTCCAGCCATACTGTGATTCACCCAGAAGACTTGCATAACACCATAAGATTCACTTTCTTTTAATATTATAGGCGTTCATCAAACAGCATCTGCACACGTTTTGGTAGGCGTAAATAAAAAGTAAAACAGTTGGTGTACTTGTAGTATCACAATGAAAGCATAAATTCCCCAGAAGGATAACTGGGGAAAAACATCAATATCACAGTGATGAGAAAGAAACTTGACCCATTTTCCTTGACAGGAGAGAAGCCGTACAGTAGCTACCGGATAGCTGTTTGATGTTTTACTCGGGGGCTGTTCGAACAAAGTCTTCAGAAAAGTAACACACCACGCTTGCTAACTCAGCTAAACACAGGCTACCTGTATACAAATGTAAGAAAAACTTCCAAGTAGCCCATCATCCACATTCAGTAAATCACCTGGTATTTTAGTATAACTTACTCAACTATACCGGACGTATAAGATGATAAAATAGCAGTCCAAAATTAAGACTCATCTTCATTAGGCCTATTAATGTGATGATCAAAATTACAACAAAAAAAGGTCAGTGTTTTCATTTATGCGAACAGCCAGGGCGAGCGAGTCGTGCCAGTGGAGGCTATAATACTGTACTGTTGTACTACTGCAGTCCCCTCATCACTGGCACGGGACGGTGTTAGTAGCTGTTATATGCGGGACACTACAAGAGCGTTACCAGGCTATGCAACGCAAAGGCAGTTTTGGTTTCTGGATTTTCTTCTCTGTGTTGATTATATGATAACCTTACCTTCGGAGAGCTCCAAATCCAACTCCGCCAACTGGTCCCTGACCTCCTTAGGTAGCGCCGACATATCCACGCCTCGGTCCGCCATCGTTGGATGAATAACACGAATATTTATTGCAACGAGGGGAAAAGTGATGACACGTCTCAAAGCCAACGACAAAGATACAAATCAAGAAGTGGATTGTTTCCCATCTTTCCTACTCCCCGACACCGCCATAACTGTGGGAGATGAAAAACTCACCAAAGGAATCTGTCACATGACCATGTCTGATGTTAATTGTTCTGACTGGGTCATTGAATACAGTAGACTTTCTGCTCCCTCTGGTGGCAACTGCGTGGTAACTAATATGGCTGTGGTAACAGAAATACAATCGACAAAAATTCACCAATTGTACAATGATAGTTTTCCAAAGCATCAAAAAAATTGATCACCCTAGTTTTCTCAATTAACTTATTTATTTGCCCGGGTTTATTCATTATTTGAGACTATACAGTTGATTGCACCTGCCTTGAGGTGGAATTATAAAAAAGCAAACATTTATGTATCTGTGGAAACTGGAAACCAATTCTGCTTCATTGTAGAACTCAACATCTGGGGTTCTCTGAGTAAAGACGAAAGGATTCTTGACAAATTAAAGGAAAATGGTGAAACATGATCCAAGAAACCTAACCGACAGAAAATAACTAAATGAACATTCACAATGATTTACAAAAAAAAATGTTTACAAGGAGAAATAAACAATATGATACTCCTCAAAGCAATATAGATGTGGTATAAAACACAAACACATCACTGCATTTCATGAATTAAAATATTCAAAGGAAGTGACTTTACTGATATACTCCATGAAGTAGAGTTGAACTGTTACAGAGCACCCAAGACAAGGGCATGTCGAATTCCCTGTAGATATCCTCTAACCACAAATGTCACTAGAATACATCATGTTTACATTTCCTCTGATCATCTAAATGTCATTAGTTAGCAACTGAATACGAAGCTTAAGCTAATTACCTCTATACATACATTTCAGTAAATGCAGGAACATGGATATTGATAGATTCAAATATAAAAATATATTGCACTACTTTTTCCTCAACTTAGTTTAGCCTTGGTCAATATTTTTATAACAGAATGAATTTGTTGATTTTACTATGTAAAGTAGAATCTAAAACTAACCATTTCAAGTTTGTTACATTAGGACAGAAGAGGAAAGAATCCTCACATAATAAAAAACAAGGTTGGTGTTTGCATCAATCAATAGACATCACTCCAGAGTGACAGACCGGCAGACCGTTAAACAGAAAGAATATGACCAGACACAAGCAAACAGTGGTATTCATCAGTGTCCACTAATCCATGCAGTCAATTAGGGATTCATACACATTGTCAAAATGCATAATTATGACATCACTTCCAAAGAGGTTAAAAAGGCCAGACATTGCAGTGTAACTTTGGCTCACACATTGACAAAGGGAAAATATATGCATGTATCTCACAATATCTCATACTTATCCAGCCCTAAACATGTGTAAAAGGGGTGTTCTGTGTATCAAGGATTGTTAACCGATAGCTGCACAACTCAAGGAAGAACAACTCAATATGGGAGAAGTAGATAGAAAAGGTGGGAAATGGGCTAAAACAATCACAACTGAGTTTAAGAGTGCCTGTGTGTTTCGGGGTGGGGAGTCAATTACATTTTGTGTCCGTGGGTATAAATGTAAGAGGCTAGGTGTTAACTATATACACTCGTACAGTACTGTTCCCAAGCGATGACAGCGTTTCAGTCTCCTAGCAGGGCTCTGTCAGAGATGAGGGGACTGACGCAGCTTCACTACTAGTCTTTTCAGTGACTACGGGTGTGAGGGGGGGCAGTAGGAGAGAATGGAGGATGGCAACGCTGCATGTCTCAGTCTGTGGCTATGATAAGTGGTCCACCACTTAATCCTGGCACCCTCTCCTAACAGGCCTGGGTCAAAGGTCATCCGAAAATGATAAGAAGGGGTAAAGGGTGAGTCTAGGGGGTACTATCAACAACAAATGGGATATCAGACTTCAGATCAGGTCCCTATTGTTCTCTCACTCTCTCACACACGCACACACAGTTGTCCCAGTCCAGCTTCCAAAAGCCAAATCAGTTCTTATTGACTCCCTGTGCCTGCACATCATCTGGGGGTTGGCTGAGACTGTGTAGCCATGACAACCCCACCCGGCTGGCCCGCACCCATTCCAGCCAAGACTGACATGGCAACAGCCTCTGCAGCACGGACACTCAGCCCGTTGATGGTGGCCTGTGGGCTGAGGGCGGGGGCGGGGGCGGGGGTGGAAGGCCCATGCTGGATGACTGCTGCGGGAGAGCCCGTGGCCTCAGACGGGTCCCTGGAACTCTCCTCTCCCCCTGCAGCTACAGACAGAGAGAGAAACATTCACCCTTAAAGAGAGGTGAGTGAGCAGGCAATAGATTAGATGAATGAGTTGGAGGCTATTGGTCAACAGATCCATGGAAGAATGAAAAGAAGGATGAGAGGGTGACGAGACAACTAGATTATATAGGATGAGTGGATTATAGAAGAATGAGTGATTGGCAGGTGTATTCTCCGTGTTTACCGAGATAAGCAGCCTTTTTCTGCATGGCAGTGACAGGACAGTCTTTGTGAGCCAGAAGAAGCTGCTTCAGTTGGGTCACCTCGTTCCTCAGCAAACCCACTTCATTCTAAAAGACATGGCACACACCATCATAAAACTTCACCTCAGACAAACTGTACAAGTCACACAAAACAATCCAAAATTGTTGGATTGTTTTGTGTGCGGTGGTGGGAGGGAGTATGAAGGGAGTCTGAGAGGTTTTTGAGTGCGAGTCAAGAAGTGTTGTGGTGACTCACAGTGAGAGAGACATTCATGTTGGCCAGGTCCTCAGCCTTCTTCTCCAGGGAGCAGACCCAGACCTTCCGCTTCTGTCGGCAGCGTGAGGCTGCTGCTCTGTTCCTCTCAAGGAAGCGCTGCCTCCTCTCGTCAGGATCCGTCTCCGCCCCCCTTCGCCGCCGGCCTCCCGTTGGCTGAGCAGGAGACACCTGGTAGGAGGGGGGAGGGGGGGAGTTATACTCGTACTGCTCTGAAGCTATGTCTTTGTGTGTCATCAACACATTGATAAGAAAGAAGGTGCTCTTGCCGCTGTTTAAGAAGAGCATTCGAAAGAGTGTGGTGGCACAAAGGGATGGAGGTATAGTGAGGATCAGATTTATCAAGCGCCTTTCTAGCCTTACTGCTTGCTGACCCTGAGTTGGACCTCTTTAGGCATATGTGTTACCTGAGGCTGGGCAGGTGAGGGTGCATCAGAGTGCTGAGTGGGCTGCTGGTTGTGTTCGTGTCTCTGAGGAACAGCAGGGCTGGACCCAGTCCCCCCACCAGCCCCGTTCTGCTGGGTCAGCACTGCCTTCAGTCGCTACAGGGACAGACAGACCCCAGACTCCAGTCAACCACCTGCCTACTGGACACCTCAGTAGTCTGATGGCAGCCTGTGCTATGGGACATCTTGCCCTTAACTCTGTGTGTGTGTGTGTGTGTGTGTAGGGGTGGATGACTGTGTGTGTGTGTGTGAGAAGAAAGAAAGAGAAAGATTGCCAGTACAGTGTGTTAATGTGCATGTGTGTACATGCAAGCGTCTCTTACCATTTTGGCATCAGAGTGCAGACTGTACCCCGATGGGGACGAGGAGCCACTACTGGTGCCACTTATCGGTGGGCCAGGAATCCCAGGGATGTTAGGAACCATGTTCAGCGGTCTGGCCAGCTACAATGGACATGAGACACGTAGCTGAACATGCAAGTAGATGATTGACCGTTTGAGAAATGCATGAGTTGGAATGTCAATGTGTTCATCTGTTAATACAAGCACTCACAGATATGACCGAGGGCATCTGCACTGGACTGGGAAGCAAAGGGACCGTCTGTCCATTTGGGAGGTGCATTACCAGAGGGTAGGAGCCTGTTGGAGAACTGTTAACAGAAGGTTGATGACTTGTAACATCAGCGAGAAAGACAAAGACAACCAAATCAAAAACACCCCAAATCCAGCTACTTTGGAATACTATGTTGCTACATAGGATATGTTAGAAGTGTTAGATTAGTGACAGCATAGGATGTAGGGTGAAATGTACCTGAGTTGTCTGTTGGAAGGCGGAGTTTGTGTGATGACAGACGTTGGAGATGGTAGAGTGGGGTGCAGGGGGTCATAACCAAGGTGAAGAGGAAGTGAACCTGGACGCACAATAGTTGGAGTGGGGGCAGAGCTCACCACTGGCTTTGGGGGAGTCTCCTGTTGGCATGTAGAAATAGACAGCCATATCAATTGTATGTTGTACAATAACCATGCAAATTTGACAAAAGAAAAACAGAATGGATAATTGTTTCGGATGACAGCAATCTTCACACACAACCACAAAAGTGATCCAGGTCTACCTCACGCAGTCTCAAGTCAGACAAAAGTAGAGGCTTTTTAGATGTGAAACAACTTGATCCAGCACACCATTGCTTTTGTGGCAAGAGTGGAGCAGCACTGACTGCCTTCTAAAGAGCTGCATGGTTATAATGTCTTGCAAAGTCAGCAAATGTCAAGCTGGAGCCTGCAACTTATTATGCTGAACAAGGGAAAAGTCAGGCAAAAAGATTTGCCCACACGGGACCCCAGCCCACGTCCAGGTGTCATACTTTGCCTCTCACCATTGGCTCTTTGCTGCTGTCTGACATACTGGAGGTAGAGTCAGGACTTCCTGGAGGGGAGGAGTCAACTTCTAGTGGCCCATCATCTTCTTCCTTCACTTCAGATGGTGTCTGCAAAGGTGGAACCTGAGGGGCAGGAAGCTACAACAGAAGGAAAACTGAGTCTCAATACTGTATCAAAAGTGTCCATGGCCTTCTGGCCACTAGATTCAGCTCTGTCTTGCCGTTACCGGGTTTTTAGACCTCTGGTCGTCCTCATGGGCTTTCCGAAACTCTTGCTCAAATGAGCTGGCGAGTTCATTGAACAGTCCGACCTCTTCACAGTTCTTCAGGAAGCGAGTGGGTGTGGGTGTCTGGTCTGGGGTAAGGAAAACACACTGGTTAAGGAGTCTTGCATGATGAAGTTGAAAAATAATTTAGCAATGGATCAAGCTTGTTCTATACATAATCAAAACAGTAAGCAACCACTTGTAATCAGACAAAGTTCAATATACAATTAGCTGGACACAAAAAAAACATGAACCTGCAATGATGACAGAATCAGTTCTGGCAGGACCAAACTTGAGGGTCATTTCGTGCTTGTGTTTGTGGACTGACAGATGGTCCTCGTTAGTAAATCTCTGTAGAAATAACAACATAAATTATGCTTAATGTATCTAATATTGGTGTAGCAATGATTTAACTCAAATGTACTGGATCATACCTGGCCACAGCCAGGGGCTGTGCACACAAAAGGTCGATCGTCCCCCATTTCACACGAAGATACTGCAACCCATACAAGAGAAGGACGATTAATATGATTTTTTTTCTGCTGTTGTGCATTAATTTCCACATGTTGATAGTGAACTAAATGTTCTAAAATATTCACAGGAAAAAACACGCTACAACAATTAGCCTAGCCAACCCTACTATCAAGCTAGCTATAGAAAAATACGCCCATGTTTACAAACATGGCGATAGAATTTTTTTCTAATTTCGTCTCACCATCTTCTGCTGACTGTCAACAAGGAGCAGTTTAACGGGCCGCTGACCAACAGTCAAGAACAACAACTGGCTAGACACTGACTTAGCTAGAATGAGCTAGCTGAATGGAGCAGCAAGCTAGTAGTAGCATGCTGACTGTCTACTACTATCTGGTTGGCTGTAATGTTAGACAGGCCAGGGTGGACATCACAAGCTACCCAGGTACCTACGCTAGCTAGCCATCTGACAGGACAAGGATTGTTAGTTGGCTTGCCTGCTATGTGCCGATAGCAAACAACCACCGTTCACAAACATGTCATGGTCGAGTGAAGTACCTTGCCTTGGCTGAAGTAGAGCTACCTAGCTGGCCATGTTAGCCAACTGTCCTATCAACTGGAGTACAGTACATGGCGATCACAGATAACTAGCGACGTATCGTTCACAGGAAATTAGCTAAGCATAAGTGGAACTAACTACACAACTAGCTCGAGCTGTAGCTAGCTAATGCCAGTTCACACATTTGTGATTTATAAAAGACATTACAGCCAAGTATCTAGCCTAATAGGCTGGGTCCTGGCTTTGCTAGCTACACACAGCACTCCTAGCTAACGTTAGCTGGCAGTCTAGACTAGTGCTCTGTCACTTGATCCGTGTTTAACTGTTCAAACTATTATTCCAAGATAGTGTTGATGCCCTTGTATGTGACAAAGAAGGGAACAAAATAGCACCTGCTTTTTTTGTACTACATCAGTTACTGAAGGAGTGAAATGTTTACAAACTCACCCGACATCCCAAGCTAGCTACCTCTCCCCTTCTCCCTTGCCTGAAATCGGACTCTCTGCGTTTTAGCAAGATAGCGCGAGAGGTGAAAATGGCCTTCTATGTTTTACGTAAGAAGACCACTAGAGAAAATTATTACGTAAACAGTGGGTTACATAAACCAATGCTGTATTTACGAGATTATTCTCTTTTTGGAACTGACTTCATACTAGTGTCTGGTTCATTAAAGTAGGACTGTGTTTTAATATGTAATACAGGAAGGTGATCGTGAGAGGGAATAAAATAAGCATTGCAATCCCAAATGTTCGCAATATTGCAACAGATGGTCCCTCAAACCTGTCAATTGCACATCTTATAATGTACTTATAATGGTTCAAATATATCTTAAGAAGCTCACATCACATTGCCGTAAGTAATATGTCAAACTGAAACCGCCAAACGTAGTTATTCATGTGTAAAGTACAAAACCAAAGACAGGTTGTTAAAAATATATTTATATTTTAATACATTTTTGCAATGATTCAACAGTCCGCAGACTCTGAAACCACATCATCCCAGTTCACGTTGGAAATTCTCAAAGCTGGATGCCAATCTCATGATCTGAAACAGTAGTATAAGGTCAGGCTAAAACATCTACTACTTATTCGACTACACATAAGCAAATACACACACAACAAACTCACATTCTCTAAAGCCATATTCTAGCCTCCTGAGCTAAATGTACATAAATGCCATTTTGTCTTTAAAAGTCCTTGTGCTCACAATTTCACAACCAACAAGCCTGTTTTATTCAGTTACATGAATTGTGTTCATCCAACTGACTTTTAAGTAGGAAAGTTCAACACTGAGATAAAGGCACTGGAATTGTGGCATGGTCAGAATAACGATTAGAGAAATAAGAGCACACATGCACACACACAATCGCGAATAAAGAATAAGGACAAAACCTACAGAGCAGACAGACGTTTAAAATTCATGCACAGGAGACTCAAATCACATTTGGGGTAAAACAAGGATAGTTTGTACTTTATTTTCTTTTAACATTTTTTTTGTTCAAACATCTATAGATCAATAATTCAGTGTCTCATTTGTTCACTCATCTTATAAGTCACCTAAATCCCTACACAGCTTCAGCAGAATAGTTGAACAAAAAAATCTAAACCCTAACCCTGTAAAAATCTGCAATCCTAATCAACACCTTTCCATAAGGCATGTGTCTAAATGATTACAACTTACAGAACAGTTATGTTTTGAAACAAGGTTAGTGCATTTAAATTACACCACTAGCTGCTCATGGTTTAGCCATTATTGGATGTAAAATCAAATTTAAAAAGCAGGCTGAAGTAAAGCAATAACACTGAACTGCTACCAAAACAGCAATGCAGAGTACTTAGGCCATGTCTTAACTACAGTAATACATACCCCAAATTATTACACACAAATTTGGGGAGAGGAAACACTAACTAGAGAAACAAAAAGGTATGCTAGAGTTACAATAAATAAAAAATAAAAAGCATAAAAAGCATACAAATAAAATCAAACCCAAATCAGCCAAACGGATACAAGAGGAGCACAAAGAAAATAAGAATACAAAAAAAAACAACTCCTATCAGACTATCCAGATCAAAGAGGATCATGGGATGTGTAGGAGACAATCTACTGTACAAAAACATTCAAATCACTAACTGGTGTGGACTAGAGTGTGGACTGGTGTGTCCACCAAGAGAGACTACATTCATTTCAAGCCTTAACTGGCAATCAAAAACACTAAGCATTAACTGAAACATTTGATGGAAAAGAGGGGCAAGGGAGTGAGAAACAGTTGATTGGAACTTGGTTCCTGAGATTGTCATTCTGCTTGATTAAATTTGGTTTGGATGGTTTTCAAATTCATTCATACAGATGCTAAATTAGTTCATTACAAAGTTTGTAAAAGCATAGTAAAAACTGAACAGCTAAAAGTTAAAATGTCTAGTCATCACTAACGTCCACCTCACAGTTAATGGAAGCACAAAGTATCCAAATATATGATGCACATGAACATCCTCAAATCATATCCAAGAAGGTACAAAGTCATCAAACCCCAAAACAAGAGTGAAATGTACAAGGGACTGTCATTAATCCTATGAATTTAAGGGCAGAATTGTCTACAATATCTTATCAAAACACTGACACTATCATGATTTCTACCTCTCTGCTTATCGTAACATCAAATTCTGCACAATTATTTCATCTTTTAAATAATTAGGACATATTTGCTCCTCTAAACTGTCAAACCACAGCAGCGCCACAGATTCCTGGACACAAGAACATACGTATAATGAAAGCAGAGATTCTTAAACCAAACCCTCAAATACATCATCTACCACCTTGTGCTCAGGAAGACCCCAACGTCATAAAACACAACTTCTGTAATAAGTCGCTCTGGATAATAATAGCGTCCGCTAAATGTAATGTAAATGTAATGACAAATTAATTTCATTATCAAAATAATTGCATTATAATGTTAGATTCCACAGTGATCTGAGCCCTCAATGGATGAGTGGGCTTCTTAAAGGGATGTGACAGCTCATTTGCACAGCATGCTATTAGAACTCAATGCAATCCCAGTATGAACCATCTAAATGCCTGGAAGACTGCCCCAAAACTGTTGTGCAGGTATGTTCATGGGGAGAAGTCATGCTTTATAGTACTTAACAAATATTAAGACATTGCAAGCCAGTTTAAAATACGGAGCCAATTATGCTGCTTTATGAATCTCAATTAATGAATAATTAATGTTAATGTTTCTTAAATGAATATATACACACACCCACCATACTGCAGAGCCCCCCCCCAATGTACAGATATGTACACTATTACACCTGGAGGACAATGCCAGCCCCAATTCTTGACAAGCTCAAAACCAAACCAGGCATCAGCCCTCTCAAGCAGTCACACCACACCCCAACCCCTCTTCCTGTTCAGCTTAATCCCAAACCAATCACCTCCTGGGCAGAGGTTTTAAAAATGAAGAGAACCTCATGTCAAAGTCACAGGTCTCACGTCATAAGACAAATCGGTTCATTTCTCACATATTTGCATGACACAAGTAAACATGTACCATAGTCAAAATATAATTTTTAAATTAGACCATTCCAATTATTACAAACATAACCCCCTCATGTTGTGTTCTGACGTTCACAGTCATTACCAGCTCCTAGCTGTCACATGCAGTCAGTTCACCAAAACCTGCAGCTTCCCATCACAACCTGACCTACCAGCCTGCTAAACCATCTTACAGATATGACTAGTTCCTTCCTTATACACATTTCTGTTCACAAATAGTTAACCAACAACCATCTGTAAAATTCAGGGAAAGCTAGTAAATGTCAATGCCAATTAATTAGGATGTATACTCCCTACAGTTCCAATTGTATTGTATTGCATATCAAGTTTGTTTACACATGCGTGTTAACAGGTCTTAGTTTTTCTTCAAAACCGGTGCTCTGGATATGTATGGCATTAACGTGTTATTTTACTCCCTACCCCAAAACTCAATTTACAACCATCAATAGGCATAGTCATATTTAGCCAGGGGGAAAATGGTTGTGCAAATCCTTCAAATGTGTCATATGGAGGCTGCTGTTCAACATCCCTTACGTGGTCCATACATCCAGTCTGATTCATGTGCGACACCCCTGCACCGAATAGATTTATACTCGTGGACGTTCCCATTCGTTGGCCTGCGTAGGGCACAACAAAACGAGGACCTTATAGAACACCAAAGTTCTTCAATCCAATAATATTTATATGTTCATATATCTCTCTATACATACACACATACATTTATACATATATACGTATACAGATTTGTGATGATTTCTTCCTGTAAGTCCACTGATTGTTGTTGTTTTGTTATCTACTTTGGTGACCGAGGGGGAATATTCTGCTCCTTGCCACTCCGTCTGGCCCCTCCCTGAGGGGAGATTCGTCGACCAATGGGATAGGATCTCTGATGATGATCGCGGATCTTTAGCCCCACCCCACCACGGGTGTCACGGTTGCCTCCACGGTAGGAGCCCAGTGGGGCACGGGCGGCACGCCCTTCACCGTTTCTCTCATAGGGTTTCTCTGACCTGTCAGAATTGCTGCTGGGAGACGAGGCGGACTCTTCTACCTTGTTAACCCGCAACTCCCTCAGGG
This sequence comes from Hypomesus nipponensis, assembly GCF_054491055.1. NCBI lineage: Eukaryota > Metazoa > Chordata > Actinopteri > Osmeriformes > Osmeridae > Hypomesus > Hypomesus nipponensis. The sequence continues at coordinate 10,294,314 of NC_140369.1, forward strand.
GTTGGCTGGTTGAAGAGGGGGTGGGGGGAGGGGGCGATAGGCTGGGTGTGGGTGGGGGGTCCTTGGCTGGCCGCTGGCACACTTCAGCATAGCTCAGCTTCCTTGGCTCCTGGAGGAGCAGACACACGAGGGAGGAAGGACAGAGGATCTGTAAATAGGCACTGGGCCTGGGCACTGACAGATTCCACCCAATTCAACTTCCCCAAGACTCACCTGTGCAGGCGTGAGGACAGAGACAGTAGGGGTCGTTGTTGTGGGGCACACTGGCTGGCTTCGGGCGGGTTTGCTAGCAGGCACAGGCGGAGGCGAGGCGGGCAGAGAGGCGGCTGGTGCAGGGGGCGGGGCTGTCTCCTTAGGGGCTGGAGGTTCGGACGTTTCCACATCCTTTACCTGATGAGCAACACTACCCAGACCAGAGAGGATAACGATTACTGGAATAGTTTGATACTTTGTTTTAATGAATGCATGTGTCATGTGCTGCTGTACAGTACCTTGGGACAGGGGGCTCCACAGTGGGTGGAGTAGCTTTGGGGGCTGTTACAGTGGGACTTGGGGTGTTCACACTGTCCTGCTGGGCACTGCAGGCAGGCACAGGCACCGGGCTCTCTTGTTTGACCTCAAACTGAAAATAAGACGACTTGATTTAGGAAGCATTACAACAATGTCTAACTATTGACACCACACATGAAATGTAGGCACATTGAAATGAAATGAACTGCCACATTACCTTGTCGCTAGCCTTAAGACCTCGCACCACGTCAGACATGCGCGTCTCCAGCACAGTCTCTCCCTGCGTACTCACTACACACCCTGGCAACGGGGGGAAGTTGGAGGTTGCCAGGTCAAACTTGGGAGGCGGAGGCTTGACCTCAGCCAAGGGGAGGGACCTCTGCATATCAAAAACAAGAGCTCCGTCACACACAATCCATCAACAGTGCTTCTTCTGGGATGAGAGCAGAAACCAAAGAGAATCTTTCTACTGACCGTGGTCCGCTCGTCCTCTCTCCGCCTCCGCACACCTCTGTAGCTTCCTCTCCTGCAAAAGAATGTCATTGTTACACACAGTTGATGATGGATGATCTGCCGCAGTGCAGACCTGACGTGGAAAGGTTACAAAACCTCATTAGAGGCGGCATGATTTTAATGTCATACATGTTTGTGAAAGGAGGAAGGGGTTTGAATAACCACGTCTACTCATAGGGCATCTCACTGGGCCAAGTTCAACTAACAGAAGAATAAGAAAGGGTGAATCCCCATCGGTCCCCTCTGTGCTACACAAGGTCAACCTTCCCCAGAGTGATGTGTGAGGGCTCAGGACTCACCGGCCACGGCCAGCTATGCCCAGGTCTGTGCTGGCATCTGAGGTCAGTGGCATGGTATCCCTGAGGGTGAGGGGAGAAGCAGGCTCTGGGGTGCTGTGCAGAGGGCCTCCGGCTGCAGTTGTGAGGGGCTGGGTGCTGGAGGGGCCAGACAGACCATCCACCAGTGGGACTGGGGTCACACAGGGAGGGGAGGGCGCGTCACCAGGCCTGGGCTGGCTTTTCACGTGGTTCCTGACAACAGAGGGGACTGTCACAATGATGGCTTTTACAGATTTAAAAGATGAGGGTCCAGTTGGTTCATGGGTGAGGATCATGCAGACAAGGCACTCAAAGTGAACACTTAGATGGATGTTGTGGGGGCTCTTCATGCATGCTCCTACAGAGTCTCTGAGTGGTTTTAGTTTACTTCAATTTCAAGCTACAAACTTTCCACACCCCAGATAGACACAATGCCATAATCTGAAAGTGCTATCACAGCACAGCTGTAAAAGCTTTGCTTTCAAATTCATGGGAAAAGGAACCCCACACTGTAGCACTCCCTGAAGGACGCCTTCATGAAGATCAGCCATCCCCAATTAGCGGCCCGCGGGCCACATCCGGCCCGCAAGAGCCAAATGTCTGGCCCACACTGACAGTCTTAACTCTGTTCATCCTGACAGTTTGAATGCAAACCATCCAGAAAAATCTGACCAGCGCAAACAAAAAAATTGCAAGCATGTTAACATCATACAAGCACAACTACGTGTAAAACAACATGGCCACAAGAGAGCACAACAGCTGCCTCTTTACACGTTTCTTGTAAGCTTGCAAGAGCTAAGAAGCCATTCGCCGATGCCGACTTAATTAAACAATGTGCAATCGACATGGCTGTCTACGTTTTAAACCAAGAAAGAAAAAAAGTTGTTGAGCTGTTCAGCTGCAAGTTCCACTGTCGGCTAACATGGCAACCAGAAGAGTCGAAGAGAGTGTTTTTCCAGTCTACTCACCCATTTGAGGAAAACAGAAGCATTCTCACTAGCAATAGACTTGTCCTGTGACCAGACCGACATGGAACAGAATATGCTCCAGGGCCATTTTGTAATTTCGGTTTTGGACAAATTTTGTTTCCAGAGTAAATTTTCTCGTGTGACTCCCAACACCCCTACTAATAATTATAAAATCATAATAGAAGTAACATTTGCGCATTAAACTGTCGTAAAAAAAAAAACTAAGGCTTGGCATGCCTGACCAAATTTGGCCCTTTTGGAAATCTAATTGGGGAACCCTGATGTAGATGATACTGTGATGCAGTGAGACAAATACTAATGGCAAATACATTTGATCATGTATACCTGAAGGCATTGATTACATTTTTCCTGGAATAGAGGGGGGCACTGTGGAATGGGGAAGGTAAGATGCAACTAATTATTAACAGCCAATATAATACAAGTACATTTGTCACAGGCAGGAAGTGACATCTGTTCACTGGATCACGTCTAGTATTATTCTGGGATGGAGCACCACACCCTGATGGAGACCTACCGGGTCCTGTTGAAGGGCCGGCCCAGGGGACTGGAGCCTAGCTTGTAGTTTCCAGAGGTGCTGAAGCCGTTAAAGCCACTGTTGGGGAATGGGGCCTGGATCGGGGGGGAGGGGGGGGGGATAAAACAGCTTAATTAGCTACAATTCACACAGTGCCAAAAAGGTCATCAATTACCAACAACTATTTTCAACAGCATGACTTAATAGGCGTGGCTGAGGACAAGCTGATTCAGACAGACAGAAGAGGACTACATTTCCTTATGTCATCAAGACTGTGACCCTGGCGTGCAGAGTTGTGGGTATGACTTACAGCTGAGCCATGCTGTATCACCTGTAGGGTGAAACAGGATGCAAGAGCATCCATGGCTCAGACCCCCAACTGTAGACCCTCAGATCTCATAATCTTACTGGTCACTGGGCAGGCCCCTGATACTAACCACGTAGGAGGAAAGAGGAAGAGGGGAGGCGGGAAGAGAGGAGTTGGAGGGGGGAGGGAGTAGATTAGACCCATGTGGTTAGCTCAGTGCCTGAAATCCCTCAATGCGTTCAGTTGTCATCATTGGGTCAGTTGGGGGGGGGGGGTCAAAGGTCTTCGTGTAAAGAACAAGCATCTAAAGAAACATGCAGAGTCTTATACATACCAGTGGTGTCTCAAAGTAAGGAGTGGGTGACGGGTTCCATGTGGGGGGCACCAGAGGGTAGAGCGGGTACTGCTGGGGGGGGTTGTACATCTGCTGCATGTAGACGGGGGTGCTGTACTGGTTCTGGTTCTGGGAGTGCTGGCTGTACACGCTGGAGTCTACGCTGCGGTAGCCATTCTTAGCGTAGAATGTACTGATGGCCTTGATTCGTGCCTTGAGAAGAGGAAGGACATTGTGTGTGTGTGTACATTCAAAGAGGAATAAGAATAGAGAATCAGTCTACACATTAGAACATTAACAAACACAAAACAGTTCCAATCCAGTTCTCTGTCCCATTGTGTGAAAGCTGCACTCCTAGTTCCCCTCAGATCTCATAATCTCACGGTCACTAGGCCAGAGAACACTGTGCTGATGGAGAGTTGGGTGGGAGGGAGGGAGAGGAGAAAGATGATGAGTGAGAGTGTGAGAGAGGGAAGTGAGAGTGTGAGAGAGGGAAGTTAGACGGGAATAAAGATGGATTTAAAGAGATGAGCCCCTCCACAGCCACGGTGAACCTGGGTCCTTCCAAGCGCGATACTGATCATCACAGGGGGGATGGCAGAACTTGCTGAAACTTGAGCAATGGATAAAAGGGCTTGCTAATCAATTCTAAGATCATATCTGGGCATGTGTGTATAATATGTCCATGTTAAATTGAATCATTGAGTCATCATTGGCAACATAAAGGTTTTTAAAATGATGGTTGACTGAATGTGAAGCGTGCCATATCAAGGAAGCCAAGTGAGGTCAAGGCCTTTGGCACCTTATTGGCTAGACCCTGATCACACCATAGGACATGAAACAAAGGGAAGGGTCAGCTTTCAGGGTAGCCAACAGATATCATATCAACAACTGCAACTCACTGACCTCATACAAGCTGCCTACTGCATGCATTAGACTCCCCCTAACCCTGTCTAGATGAATATGTACAATACTCACCATAATGGGTTTTCCCTGAAATGTTTTGACTTCCTCTCTTAGGTATCTGTGGGCCTGGAGGAGGAAAATGAATGAGTCAGTGAACTGGTTTTATAAAGTTAGATCAGAAATTCCCTTCACCACATTCTTCATACACTTCATTCAAAATAAAATTTGCCAGAGGAAGCAAATTTGATATTAGAAGTGTTGTACATATTTATTTAGCCTCTGGTTCAAGAAAGAGTTGGGTTTTGCAGCATATTGCATTCCTGTTAGGGTGAGTAATGGGTGGAGTGTGTAGTTATACTATGTACACACACAATACTTGTATATCATGTAGATGCTAAAATACTAATATCGACAGCTGCAAATAATAAAACCATACCTGTTGTGCATCTGTGTCCGACTGGAATGTTATGTACCAGTTGTTGTTGTGTGCAAATTCAACACTAATAACTTTTGGACAGTTGTCATTCTGGAACAGGGCCTCCACTTCCTGGAGAAACAGAAACACAATCAGGAGGTAGCTCATAAAGCTACACCCACTCACACCGAGGGTACTGCGCAAACAACCACAAAATAACAAGGCTCCATCGAATCCCCTTCTACTTTTGACCAGGCCATGGACCCTTCCTTACCTCCACAGGCGTGGTCTCGGGGACCTCCCTCAGGATGATGATGCAGCGCTTGTGGTTGGGTCGTACCCTCTCCCCCGTATCGTCTACTTGCACCATTGGAGAGGCTGGAAACAAGAGCAAGAGATGTTGACAACCATCTCCATGCACATCAAGGCGCACAAATGGATTGGAGGAAAAGATCTAGGCTAGGTTCCAGTTCCTTGGAGGCCAGGGTTTACCTCTCAGCACTTTGAGGATGAGGTCCATGTCAGTAGTGAGAACCTTGATGTCCTCCATACTGGCGATCGTCCAGATGGGGACAAATTGATCGCTGTCCATCTGGGACATCAGGTACAGGTCCTTACACAGATTCTCTCTGCACACAAACACAAATTGACAGACACAATAATGAGCCTGAACGGAACACCCAGAAACGTCTAAATCCACATCAGCTGTGGTTTTGTCTGGTCCCTCACCTGGAGAAGCAGAACTCCAGCTGTTTCTTCAGGGACTCGTACAGGCTCTCTTCAGAGAGCGGCTGCGTCTGCTGCTGTTCCAGAACCTCTCCCTCCACTACTAACCAGGCCAGAAACAAACATTATTATCCTGTGCTTCAAATCGGTCAATTTACAAAGTATCTAACAAATTATTAAAATAGGAGCTCCAAAAGCATAATATTTAAACAACGTTAATACAGCAAAATTAACATTCCTTAGTGCAAAATGTCTACTGCTCTCTAAACCATCTGGTGTTGACCACTGCTTACTCACCTGTTGGGTCAGTCAGGGGTTCATAAAGGGGAAAGGCCAGCTCAGAGTGGTCCAGGCCATTCATCACTCCCCCCGGGGTCACAGCAGCACTGTGGTCTGACAGATCGGGATACTCTATGCTATACTCCTTCCCCACAGCAGGGGGAGTCTCTGAGTAGTCAGAAAGACAAGAGGCATGAACAAGATAAGACTGGGAAACCAGAGGGAGTCAGCGTCAAGGTTGGACCTGCCTGATAAAGTAATCCTGATTTGTTTTCAGTGCCTCAGAAAGCAGGGTTAAAAACGATTTCAGGCCCTGATTACATAGGCACAACCTGTAAAAGCCCCCACATCCTGTCTCCCAACATGGCACATGCAAAAACTGTGATTAGACTGAAAGTCAAAAGGGCACCACAAGGTCTCAGTAAACATGTGGAGAAGATTTGTGTAGGTCACTGGTAGCTGTAACTACAAGCACACCGTGTGCATGGTTCTCACCCTCGGTCATTTCAGCAGAAGAAGGGGAGGTCTGCTGCCAGTGGGAACCTTCGGTCCCGTCCTCTGGAACCTGGTCCTGGGGGGCAGACACCTCTTGCCACACTTTGGCGTTGGGGTTCAAGCCAGCTCCTTTTGTGGTGACCTGCACAATTGACATACAGACCCAATAAAGCCTAAACAAATGTGTACAGAAAATAGAACATATGAAGATATTCATGAATCTAAACACAATTTACAACTTTAGGCAGAGTTTTCATTCATGTCAACATTGCACTAGAAGGGTCATACTAAAAGTGTGTGTGTGTGTGTGTGGGGGGGGGGGGGGGGCTCATTCTGATGAGAGGCCATTCACTAAGCTAATATTACATATTTGTCCTTGAAGAACAAAGTCAGATCCACACACAAAGCAAAAGGCCTAAATATTTGCACATTACTTCTGTAGTCGTTTAAGGGCACCTTGAAATCCACAGACTTGTATGCATAACTAATATATTGTCTGCTTTTTACAAGCATAATGTATTTTTCCCCAAGCATCTGTGGTAATAGTGCATCTGCGTGGGTCGCTTCTCCATGTACCAACTTGATGTTTAAAATAGTCGAGCCTTTCAAAGAGCTTATCTGATTAGGTGGTTAGTATCAGTCACTCAAACCGAGGGCAATACAACGCTGCCTCAGAGTTGAAAACCGAAGCAAATCTAATACGTAACTAATCTAAAAATGTGTCAATTAATGCCTTATACAAACGAATTAAGTTATACCCTAGGCCTAGTTATTCACTTCTGTATTATTGAGCTATAACGTTGGTGGTGGGTTAGTTACAATTGTTAAGTTACACAATTGAGTCATTAGCCTTACTAGTGACCTTTGGATGCCAGTAAGACATACGGTAGCCATCATCCAACTACTCTAAAATAGTTGACTAAGACTAGCTTTGAATACAAACGAATGGCCAACAGTGAATGTAAACTGTGACCCATGTAAGAGTATTAACATGATAGTATTTCCAACATTAGCGGGCGCAATATGATTAAACCTAACTTTTCAGAAGCATGGCTTGCAGCAATGACGACATAGCCTACCTCGACAAATAACAGCATTTTATCTTCCTCGCAAGGTCGAGTCTACTCGCTGGCCACACTTAATAGATGTAGCCAGCCAATCCGAAATTGTATCAAGAATTGCGTTTTTAGTTCAAAAATATATTTCAACTGAACAAATGGTTCGAAAGAAACCACATGCAACGCTGTGAAAGAGCCCTCCTCGGCCGGAATAATTCATTGGTTATCGTGGTCCATTAGACTCCGCCTCTCAGACAGTCACATGTACGGACACACTTATGTGGCTCGCCTATTTTTTCATTCACACATTTTGCCCTTGTGATCATACGTCAAATGCTCCCGACTCCGCATTGGTTAGAGCGATGTGTCAATCAAAACTTTTTTTTTTTTACTGACACGAAAGAGGAGCACATGGCAGTATGGTGTTTCGAGAGAGATAAAAGAAATTCTGAATAAATATGTACTTCTGTTCACATATCAATACAAATCGGTGCCTGGTTTAATACTACTCAAACTTTTATAAATACATCTGAAAAAGAAAAAAAAATGCTACCCAACTTCATAAATAGAACCAGTTATGTCACAGCGGGTTCTCCAAACACTGGGGGGTTGGGCAAGTTCTTTGGCACCATCTAGCAAGCTAATAGCTAGCTAGGTAGCTAGACTAAGGTAGTACTACATTGAGGAAGTTAAGCATATTAAGTCATTTTCTAAGTAAATACAATGGCTATCTCGATAGAACGCACAACTGGAATACGAAGTGTTGAAGTTAAAGAGCTAACCTTAACTTAACTATTACTGCCTAGCTTACTGTGAGCTCAGTCATTCATTTTGTTCAACAATGACCACCCCATTAAGTGTTCTACTTGTGTATGAGGGATCAATGCAAGACAAGGGATTTGCCTATCAATGAATGAGCAATGCGTGTTGGCAACTGGCGACTGCTAGTCCTGTGGCTAACTATCAGTTCAGAAACATACATGCATTAGCCAGCAGCCACCTGTCGTTCTCAAACTCAGTTTAGCTAGATATCTAGACACACAATCCCGGCGCAGCCTAATTTGTAAATTTCACAGCATTGCATAGCAGTACACTAATACTTAACGTTGCAATACTTTGGTCAACATTTGCCTGACTTGACGTCTAGATCTCTTAAGATGCCATGTCCTTTGAGTGATAAGGCACCAGGCCTCAACTCACCATGCCGCCTTGATCCACGCTGTTTTCTGATAGTTTCTCTTCTTGTCCACAAGCACGGCGATCTGATCTTAGGATGATCACCTCCTTCAGCGACTCCTGACCCGGCTCAAATTCTGAACTCATCGGCCGCTCCTGACTCCACTACCCGCAGTATCCCCCGTCCCCCGTTTCTTTCGCCACTCTCCTTCCTCAACCAGCACCAGCGTGACTATGAGCAACAAGCTAGCTAGCTGAGTGGCGAAGTAGCGTAGCACTAGCTAGCAACTTGCGATTGTTTCTAATTCGTTCCCAACGCTGTACAGTAAATTAGATTAATAACTATCTACAAAATTATATATGAAATCAAATAACAAGATTCAATATATATTCGTATATTACAGAAGTGCTCTAATTCCCAACCATGCAACGAAAGACCTTTCAAAACGACGCTGACATCAAGTTCGCCCTCAGCCACCGTCCCGAAAGACTGTGCGACCGGTTACCGCCTCCATCGCTCTTTCCCTGGCAACAGTGCAACACTCACGCTGCATTGCATAGCAACCGGTGGGCCCGCATAGCGACAGCACGAGTTGAGAACTGCAGCTGCAGCAAGCGCTCCAGCATGCGATGACATATACCTTGCACGTTGGAAATTGAGTCATGTGCATCAACTTATGTGACCAGGGCATCACATACAAGCGAAATGTTATTCTGTTCTTCCTGGGCAGCTTATTGATCAGTATGAACTTTATTTACCAATTATTCAAAGCAGCGTTATAGTTTTACTTTTCTTTCTGGCATTTATACATAGGCTCCCAAAAAGAGAATGACAAAATGAAAGGCAATTTCAGTAAAAAAAAAAGTCTTCTTAGGCTACCAACTGTGGGATGGGGTGCATTTGTTGATTTTAGTAAATTTAAGGTCCCGAAAACTTGCTGTTATTAATTTATATGTTAAGTATATTTGATTTAACGTAACAGTTTAACTACAATCTTTAATAACCATTTTTTTAGGAACTGCACAGTAAAACAAGCATTACATTATTGGGACACAATCCCCAGACTCAACATCCAAATAACATGAACAGACCATAGCCATCGTAACACTATACAGTTCTCATGTGTGTTTCAGTACAAAGAAAAATGAAAGTCTGATCCTCAGTTACATACATTATTATTTAATTTTGCACAACAATGCTGTAGTAAAGCATGGAAATTAAAAAACAAATTCCTGTAGAGAGAAAGCAGACCCCAGCTCTCTCAGACATTAAGCCTTGGTGGTTCCCGACTGTGCTGCCTGTTGACTTTGAAGCTGTTGGATTTTGATGTTCATCACCTCAATCACAGCTATCAAAAATAGAAAAGAAGACAGCATGCATCAATATTGTCCCATTTTAATTAAAGTTGTTGCATTTTTGTATGAACATAAAACTTTGACATTTACCTTGTTTCATTGAATGCTTTTCCTGTAGGGCTGGCTGAATCTTCTCTATCTGCTTGGTGAGGAAGTCGATTTTGCGCTTGAAAAACTCCTTTGTGTCCCCAACATTCTACCCAAATAGTTCAGAAGAGAATGTTACACCAGTAGAAATGAACTGTTGCAATCCAAGTTATTATATCATAGTTATATATATATATATATATATATATATATAACTATCATAGTTATTTTCTTCTAACCTTTTCCACATAGTATCCGGTTCCCACATCCACTAAAACATGCTCAACATCATTTAGAGTTCCTGGAACATACATCTAATTGCAGATGTTAAGGGACATAACAAATGAAAACAAACACTCATGGGTCTGCATTAATCACAGGTTCAAAGAAACTGTCCCATAAAATTCGACTTACTTTGCTTTAAGATGGCTTTTTACGTGGCTACATTCACTGCCACACAACATTTTACATAACATCTAAAGACTGTAGAAACCCCTTCTTGGTTTACACAACACACAAGGATACAGAGCTGGTGAGAGGTACTAGTAATTCCTTTCCTTAAAAAAAGAGAGAAGTTGTCAGAACAATGATCCATCAATCTGGAAACAATATCATGAAATAAAAGACTTGTGTGAAGCTAGTCATTTATTTCTCACCAGCATTGTTTTTGTTGAGAACACTCAGGCTGTCCTTAGCCTCTACATATTTTGTCTGGACAACTTTGAGCTGACCGATTGAGGAGGTCAGAAACTCGGTTTCCTGCAAAGCATTGGAAAATCAAAACGAAAGAGGGACTTATATTCGTTGATCTATGTAGACCACCAGACAACCTATATGGTGACAGAGAAGAGTGAAACTCCAGTACAATTAATACAAAAATATAAGTAGGCTACTTAACATTTTGAATGTCCACAATTACACGTCAATAGTTGTCCCAATTATCTAGCTAGGAAATTGTAAGGACTAGCTGAAAATGACCTGGCAGCTATCAAGAATTTACTCTACTATATTAGATTAGGTAGCATAGATAGCTAGCCATTTAGCCCACAGGCTAGCTAACATTCCGCTGTTGTGTGGCACTTCTTAGTGATATTTGTCCCGTAAAATCAATAAGCATAGAAAGATCACACCCACATATATGAACAATGTTCCATTAAATTACCTGCTCTAGTTGGGTTTTTAGTCCCTCTAGCTGAGGAAGAGAAAGCTCTGTCAGATTCACAGCCATGTTGAAAGTGTGGGACAGGTGACCCACGGAAGTATTTCGTGACAGAGAAAACGCCTTTCTCTATAAAATGGAGTATGTCACGACATACTGCCCCCTAGCAGTGCGGAGCAAAAGGAAAGCGTTTTTTGTTGAGCACGGCACATCGATAAAATAATTTTCGCAATAATGAGACCAACGTGGGGCATTTTCATACTATGATGCATTTATTGGAGAAAATCAATTAATACTTTGAGTACATTGAAGTAACACTTTAAAACCATATCTGTCCAATTTTAAAAAAAGCATTCCATTACAATAAATACATTCCCGCAAATAATCCATAAAACTTTAAAATAATGTTACATAACATAACAACATAAGAGTGCATGGCTTCAAAAGTATGAATGCTTAGTCTATCCAATCAGATGTTTGCCATTTCCTCAAGTCCTACTGCAGGTAAATTGGCAGGCCGTAGACTATAGGCGCTGCCCCTATGAGGTGTTTTAGGTGTGTCGCCTGGCGTGAGGTGGCCATGTGGTCAAGGAGGGGCGCCCCTGAGCCAGCAGACAGCCAAGACTCCAGCAGGGCCTTGGTGAAGCGGTCGATGTCCCGATCAGTCACATCCCATAGGTTACCCAGAACAAACGGGCTACATGAAAGAAAGGAGATGGAACATGTCAAATCCAGACAAAAAAAATCCATCTGTACCTCTTCCTTTCTCTAAGTCTATGGCAGGAACAATTATTTATATATTTTACAAGAATAAATCAAATAGATCTCTTATTTTGACGTTCCCTTTCTTATTGGAACGGGATGAAACATTTTATGCACAAACAAAAGCTATGACGACAACTTCAGCTCTCTATATTTAAAGCTTGCGTGTGTGTTTGTGCAACCAGTCTGTTCATCTCACCAGCCAGCCATGAGGTAGTTGAGGATGATGCCTGAGCCTTCCTGCTCCCCTCGCACAGCCAGAGCAGCACTGCTGCAGCCAAAGAGGAGAGAGGCCGCTCTCAGATCCTGCTTCAGGATCCTCTGTCCGTCAAGGTAGCGAGCTCCTGCCCCATGACCCACGTAACTGGAACCAAAGAGGAAGAAACCGATGAGACGACTAGGCCACCATCAAAAACACTTTACTATAGAACAAAATGATACATAAAAAACGTGACATGGAATTCCACTCACATGTAAAGATCTTTGGTCGTCACCACTTCCTGTAGTTGCTCAGAATTAGGACGTACTCCACACACACCCTGCCATTGCCCTTCACTTTGGGGTGAGCGAGACAGAATAAGTTGATCAGAATCATTTAACCCTGAGCAATGGCAGTTGCAGTACCAATTGTGTGAATGTGTCACTTTGCCGCTGGGCTCACCTGCTGAACCAGTCTTTGAAGCGCTCCTCTGTGTCTCCGAGGTTGGCGTCAGGGTTCAGCACATAGTATACCTGCTTTGTGTCCACCCCTCGATTCAGGACACACCCGGGGTCAGACTGTGGAGAGGATGGCATACTGTCATCTGCACTCAGCTTAAACAACTAAACCAAAGAGCACAGTATACACTACGTGGTATTTGATGTGCTCGTCTTGGTTCTTGCCTCTTTCAGAGCACAGAGTCCCAGCAGTGAGTGGAGAGATGGCATGCGAGTAACACTTTGAGGCCTCAGACACGAGATGCTCTCCCATGGCAGCTTCTGAAGGTACTGCAGAGGAACAAGAGCAACGGGTCAATGAAGAGGCACTACCTTTACAGGAGCACGTCATTTGATTTAATAGATGAGAAGTACAGGGACTCCAACCTTGTCTAGGATGAGGACCACATGGCCCTTTGGCTCAGCTCTCTCAGTCAGGGAAGACACAGCAGCCTGCAGCAGAAGCACACACTCCTCACCCCGCTCTGGACACAAGCCGTGGGCCAGCAGCCGCAGGTCTTGCTGGGACAACAAGGGAGAAGCTGACAGCACAGCCTGGGGGGGGAAAAAACGGGATTAATAACGACACATAAGGTTAATTGGAACCGTCGAAAATATTCCAACCCGATACATGCACACACCTTGAGCATGTCTTTAGTGATCTCAGCACCCAGCGCTGTGAGGCTCTTGTGGATGTTCTGGGTCACGGTGGACAGCTGGGGGTCAGAGGTTAGGGGAAGGAGGAGCCCACGCCAGCAGACCAGAAGACCCTCCATCTCCTCCAGCAGCCTCTGAGGAAAGCAGAGTGAGAGATGGTTCACATGCAGTTCCTCGTTTCTATTTCCCACTGACTGATTTGTGGGCAACATGCATGCTTGGTTGCTGCAGCAGGCTTGCCTCAACACGAGCATCTAGCCCCCTACGTCCCTGCCACCACTTGGCCTTGTCAGAGACACAGCTCACAGCCTTCTGCTCCTTCTGGACACTGTCCATCTCTTGCACCAGCCAGCTGACAGGGTGCTACAGTAACATATATAAAAGATAGTCAGTGCATGCGCACATATGGTGTAAGACAGTAGGTGGAGGAAGGCAGCAGTAGAGGTGGACAGATGGAGAGTGTTCCTTTTCCCACCTCTCTCTGGGTGGTGGGGATGCGGACAGTCACAGGAGCAGAGCCCTTCTCCAGACGAGACAGCAGCAGTGTGTCTCCAATCTCCCCTGGCTGCACCTCCAGCACAGACAGCACACACACGGTCACCCCTGCAGCGCCACAGAGGAAGACCAGGGGAGAAACGAGGAACCAGTCAGTGTTGTCCTTACATTTCTGTGGAGGGCTGCAAAGCTTGTCCTCCATTACATACCTGAGGGGAGCTCTTGTAACTGCGTGGTGAACTTGTGGCAGTGGTGTTGGGGAAAGGCACTGGAGTCTGCAGCAGGGAAGGAATAAATGTCCTCCAGCTGAGCTAGTCTCTGCTCCACAGACGCCCCAGTCTGGGGAGGCGACTCCTGTAGACTGAGAGAACTCAGTTGGTCTGCCAGCTCACTGGAGCTCTTCTTTAGCTTCCTGTGTTGGACATGCAACATTGGAACATCATTGATTACGTTTCTAAACTGGTGAAAAGTTGCTCAAAGGAAAAGGGAGATGGATAAAGACAGACATGCAATTTTTTACAGATTCCCCCAATTGTTAAAAGTGTCGAACTGAAAGGGAACTAAAAGTGAACCGATAATCTTTTGTGGATATCTTCAACTGATGTGATTGGAACAAAGGGCTTGCTTTGGAATTAGATCAATTCAGTGACTCAAGTCATGTGGCTCAATTCAAGTGACTCACTTGAGGCGATTGGCCAAGTGGCGGATCATGTGATGTCGGCTGGTAACCCCCAGAGACTGGGTATGGAGCATTGCTGTGGTGACGGGGTCCTGCTGCCCCATAGACAGGGACAGCAGAGCACACAGTCGGGGATAGAGAGTGGGCGGGGGGAAATGCTGCAGGGCCAGCCAGGCTGTGAGCAGCAGAGACTGGATCACCTCCATAGATAGGTCACCTATGACGGGAAGAAGGAAGGAGACAGCAAGGTTCAACTCGAAGTAACTCCTCTTTGTGTGTATATCTGAAGCACCATGGCCTGCAGAAGCCTGTAGCTCACCTGGCCCAATAGTTAAGTGAGGATGGTGGATTGGCAGGGCTCCCGCTGGGTGGCCTCCATTCCTGAGCTCAGATAGAAAGTCCCTCTCCTTGTCCCCACAACGGTCCTTCCGCAAGACCTCAAATTCTGTGTCTGAGGCATCCACAGCCATGGCTGTGGAGAGGAGAAATACTGACAGTTTTTAAAGTTGTATACAAATGCAAATGTTTAACACAACTGGCCACTGCTGATCATTAAGTGTTCAAGCAAGTTCTCACCAGCCAGTCTGTTCTCCTCCGCCTCAGTGTCCGATGCTCTCAGCTCCTCTATGCTGGAGTCCAGCGTTCCCTCATTCTCCTCCTCTATGGTCCTCATATTCTCTGGTTCCTCTCCTGCTTCTGGCCCAGACGGCGCTCTTCTGGACCTCCCCCTCCTGGCTGGACGAGTAGGGGTCACCGCCCCCCTGCCCTCCTCCTCCGAAGAGGTGCAGGACAAAGGCAGCACGGTGCTCTTCTTGCCTCTGGCAGGCCTCCTGGGGAGGGCAGTCTTGACAGGTGGCTCTGAGGCAGCTTTGAGGACACAGGCTTTTCTGGTGGAGGCAGGGCGCTTCTTAGAGGCCTCTGCCTTCTCCTTGACCTCCACGTGTGGGTCAGCTTCTGGGTCGCTCTCATCACTAAACTCGACCTGAGGCAGGACACAAGAACCCATTAGAAACCAACTGAAAGGCAAGCATGCGAGTTGGCAGACAGCCATGAATATTAAACACAATGTAGATCCCATACTTTGAAACGAGACTTCTTGGTGCGTTTAGGTGCTGCAGGTACAGGCTGGGGTTTGTCCTGAACTGGGGACACTTCCTCATACACCATGAAGGGCACTTTGAGGGCAGGCTTGACGGCCCCTTTCCGTACTGAGGCTGGAGCGCTGAGCCTGTGGACAGGGGTGCAGACCACCATGGGGACCACCGTATCAAAATCAAAGGAGCTGTGCTCTCCAACAGATGACTTGGTTCTAGGTGGCTTCACAGCCACTGGAGTCTTGGGGACCAGACACTTGGGCTTGGTGGCAGTGGTGGACAGTGACACTTTGATCTTTGAGACTGAGTCTTTGGCCTTTTTGGAGTCTTTGGTCTTGGCTGGGTCTTTAGGCTTCTTTGTAGAGACAGGTGGAGGCAGTGTTTTGGGCTTATGGTCTGGCTCCACAGCCTCTTTAGGTGGCTTCCATGTCCAAGCAGGGGAGAACAGCTCCTCCAGGGGGCAGTGGTTCTGTGTAGCCAGGGCTAGGCAGGAGGCCAGAGCTTTGGCCCCCAGCAAGCCAGCCCTCAGGGGACCTAGTTCTGGAGAGGGCTTTGAGGCTAGGAAAGCCTGGCCAGCCTCCAAGACCTTCCAGATTCCCTGGGCTTTCTCCTGATGTAGATCCAGACCAGACAGGGCCATGCAAAGGTATACGCGACCCACCACATCCTGCAGAAGGGTGGGCTTGCAGGGGGCCTTGGTGGCCCCAACGAGGGGAACAAGGTTTGCTAACCTGGTGCCAACTTTGGTTGTCACCCCCTTGCAACGAGCCAGTGTGGCCAAGTGGAGTTTGCGGGAGGAGCGGCGCTCCGTGAGGCCCAGCTGGAGGGCTAGGTCGGCCTGGGTGGCAGCCCAGCGGGCAGTGACGCGGCCCAGGCTGGGTTCGGAGCAGCAGGGGCACTGGCAGTCAGCCTGGTGGCTCAGGGAGGAGAGCCAGCGCTGGGCCCTGGCTTTGAGAGGAGGAGAGCTGGCCTGATCCTGCTCCACTGGCTCCTTAGGAAGCCACCTGGTGCTGAGGAAGCCTTTACAGTCCTCCTCAGAACTAAGGAGAGGAGACTGGAGCTTTTGTGCTGGACAGCCTTTCCTAGGCTTGATTTTCACTTTTGTGTTTTTCTCTTGGTTAGCAAAGTCTAAAAGAAACAAAACAAAATCGATTCGACTAATGTAAAACAAATAGAAGTCGGAATAGCCTTGAATTGACCTCACTCAATTATATAATATGTCTACAGTCCCTTGAGGGTGCATGCAAGTGGGACTGACCTGTGCAGAGCTCCAGCAGGTTCCGGACCTTGTCCAGGTCAAAGCCACTCTCCTCCCTCTCTCCCTTCATCAGCTCCAGCTCAGCCTTGACCACCAGCAGCTCAGCACACCTATACCAGAACACACACACGGATGGTCAGCTCCAATCATCCCAAACAGCTGTTAAATCAAGCCATAGATTAGATTGCTGACCAAACACCCTTGCAGTGTGTTGAAGGAGGTAACCTCAACACAGTGTACATACTGGCTGAGAGCCTGCAGCTTGGTGGCTAGTTTAAGGGCCTCCAGGCACTGCAGCTTGGCCTCATGCACGGCCCCACTGCTGCTCCTCACATACACCATCCTGACAGAGCACGCCAGCAGCTCAGACAGCAGCTGCCACTTCAACACCAAGTTATCACCTGAGGAGAGAAAGAGAGGGAGAGGACCATTGAAAGAAAGAAGGCGAGCAGTGTTTCCCATACATTGTTTTTTTTTTTTTTGTGGCAGCATGACAAAAAATGAATACACAAATATCAGGTGGACCATCTTCTTTCAGTAATTCTCTTAGATGTCTTATCTTAAGTTCTTGAGTATTTTCAAGGGCAAAAAGCCATAAGGGAGACACGGAAATAAAAACCGGCCAAGTCCAGGTCTATAAGTTCTCCCACATAGAAAGGCAAGCATGTGTACCTTGGTCTATGAAGTGATTCTCAAAGCTGCTGCTGTAGGCTCCATATAGACCATTCCCCACCAGAGTGACCAGCAAGCTGCACAGCAACTTCAGACTGTCATAGAGTACGACGTCTGGGCTCTTCAGACCTGGAACAAACCGAGACACAAACGGTAAACACACAAACCAACAAAAAAAGACAGCCAATCCTCAGTTCTGTGGCTCACAGCAAGAAACAAAGTAGGAAGTGAGGTGGAGCCCTTCCAGGTATGGTATAAGTGTACAGTAGTGCTAACCATGGTCAGTGATGTGTTGGCGCAGGGCCTCCGGTAAAGTGCCAGTGTCCAGACTCAGGTAGGCACTGCAGGTCTGGAGCGCTCTCGCACGCAGAAGATACCAGCTTTTGGAATGCCTCTGCTCCCCCACCTCTCTCAGAACCTCACACAGGTAGGACACTCCCCTCTTCACCTGAGACACAAGAAGAAAGGGATCAGATGGGCTGGTGTCAGCAGAATCAGAGAAAGGTTTCAGGCATAGTCAGTGTGCGTGTTGGTGCGTTACCTGTCCTGTGCTGTAACAAAGCTGAGCTCTCAAGAGAGTGGCCATGACCGAAAGAGGAGATGCTCCTTCAGTAGAGGGGTTGTGGCCCAGACAATGTTCTGCCTGCTCCAGCTGGGACTGAAACAAGAACGAGAAACCACGTGAGCCCATCACATGCATGCAGATGGACATTCACAGCACTTCTGAAATGATTTAATTTAGTTGTGAAGGTGTAACTTACCTCTCCAAGCTCTGGGGCCCCCAGCTCCAGAAGCAGTCTGGCAGAGTGGCATAAGGAGGTGGCACAGCCCTGGGTGTCACCCAGACCCCTGGAGAGGCCAATGGCCAGCTGGTAAGCTTCCAAAGCCTGCAGAGGCTGAGAAAGAACAGGAGGTCAAAGGTCATTAAAGGCTTTCTGAAACATCCCATTATATGGCAACTCTGAATAAATGGATTGTTTGGAACAGATCATCAGATCTAGGCCTACATCTGTTCAAAAAAGAATGAAGTACTTGTTGTTACCTTGCCCATGAGTTTGTAGAGGGCAGCAGTGAGGCCAATGGAAGCACAGGTCTGTATGGGGTTTCTGACAGATGGTACCTTGTGGTTCTGCAGCAAAGAGGTCCACTCAGCCAAGGCTCTGTCCAGAGGCTGGTGCCGCTCTGAGGACACACACAAACGCACTCCGTCATTTACTGAACAAAACGTCCAAGTGTTTGCAGGTGCATGTGTATTTGCAATGTTCTTACTGCTTTCGTCTGCGAGGTTAAAGTGTAGGCCTTCGTACACCAGGTGGCTATCTTGTTGCTTCTGCTTGTCTTCATAGTCCAGGTCGTTGGTGGGAACAGGTATGGTGTCGCTCCCTGCCTGTTCACACACATCCCGCAGCTTCCCCCCTTTCTCTATGGCCTGACCAAGGGGACAAACACATGTCAGTCAAGCAACAGACTAAACTTTGTACAATTATTTAAAAGAATTACTAAATGAATTTGAAGTGGTCAGAGCTGACCATCGCCCACCTCCTGCAGGTTCTTCTCAAGGGTGCAGATGTAAAGCCACAGAGAGGCGTGGGCCCTGTCATCCTTCAGCCTATCAGCATTCTCTACTGTCTCAGGCTCCTCCTCCAGCAGACGCAGGGCCTCGTGTGTAAAATCGACTGCAGAGCTTTTCAAATGGAAGAACACAAGTGTGAAGCTGAAACATCGGAGTTTCTAGAATATTCATACTTGAATGACAAAGAGTACCAACCAGTCAGTCTGTTCACTGAAGTCCTGGAAACACACCACCTGGGCCATGTCACAGAGGTAGACAGCACGAAGCTGTGTGTGTGTGCTCTCCTCGTGGCAGATGTCTAGCAGGTCGCACAGTGTGTTGTAGCGCTCCTGGGTGGTGTCCCCAGCAGACTCCCTGTACGCCTTCAGCTCCTCCTCCAGGAGACACAACATCACCCCCTCGGCAGGGACGTCAGGACCAAAACCATCACGCAGCGTCCTAACCAAAACAGGATACTGTTACGTCATTCTCCTGTCAGCATAAATCCTTGAGTTTATCTTAGCATATGTACAGGATCATCTACACGTAAGCAATCAACTAACCCCCCATAGAAGCAGCTGAATAATCAGATAGAGAACCATAGACAGTGTCCATTTCAAGATGCATCTGGGCCAGACGGTCACCTGAGTCGTGTGTCCTCCTGGCCAGCCCGGGCTGCATCTGCCTTGGTCTTGACCCACAGGGCCACGGGTTCTGTCATGTGCTCTGTGACTCCCTCTCCCAGGACCTGCAGCCAGATGATGACCCAGTCCAAGGCCCTCTCAAGATGGCCTCCCCGTCGAGAGCTCTGCACCGCTAGCATGAAGGGACGATTTACCTGGAGGAGGGCAATGACAAATGTTATTTATTATTCGATGTATTGACCGCACAATGATTTAATGTATTGGTTAGCACAGCCTGTCACTCTTCTAAAAGGTCTGACAGATGTATCACCAATGCACTTCAATGATGTAGTGTAACCATCTTAAGCCATATGCTTAGTTTACCCTATCAATGGAGAGAGATTCAGGACAGTTCTTGCAGAGCTCCTGGCACAGGATCTCCACTAAGGTGAAGGCTTGGTTGTAGAGTTGGCGGTTGTAGAGGCCACATACAAGGTTACTCACAGCAGTGACTATGGAGAGAAGGAAACACGCACCGACAATGAAATCACAAGGCTGCTGTGATTCCAGTATGTTGTAACAGTATTGAAACAGTAAAATGCAATACCTGCTTTGACAAGGATGCCGTCATTGGGCAGTTTACGAATTTCAGTCATCATTCGGCCAGCAGTGGCCTGGCAGTACAGCAAAACTCTGTCCAGTATTACAGTGTTCTCCAGCTGAACAGACACAAATACACCATCAAATATATTGTAGAGTAGAGTTAATCATCAGCCTTTGTTTGGCCAGAGCCCCTAACAAAGAACAAAGCCCCTTACCTGTGAGGCCAGCATACTGTCATAGGTGAACACAAAGCCTTGATACATGCTGAAGCACAGGGACTGCTGGAGTCTGTTCTTCTCAGACTGCGATGCATCTTCCTGTGTGACACAACCCACAACAACAACAACAACAATGTAGTAGTAAAGCAAGTCAACAGACAACCCATTTCAAAGAGATCTGTAGATATTTGACACTAACCCTTTGTAATCTCTTCATCATTAGCTCCTGATGCTCCTCCAGAAAAGAGAACCAGGCCAGGAGCACTGGTCCAGTCAGGCCCTTGCCCTGCCCGACCTCCACAGCCCACACCACCATACTACACCCCTCCAAGACCGCATGGCCTTCCCGCACGCCCAGGGCAGCAGGAAGAGACCGGAGGGTCCGGGCACATTCTGTGAAAGCTTGTCCACACTTTCCTCCAGAACTAAGCGACTGTCGGATGTCTACTGCCCATCTGCCAAGAACCATAGCTGGGTGAGGATAGCTAGAACAATCGCTGCCCCTGCCCTGGACTTCATCTACCAGCCCTGAGGCCAGAGCCCAGTAACCTGCCTTACAAAGAAGCTTAGATGTAATCAACACCACCTCAGAGACAGTAGGAAGGCAAGGTTGCCTCAAGGGCTCCCCATCTCCTTCCCCAATGCACCCCATGGTCCAGTAACCCGCAAGGTATGTAAGCATCTCCTTCAGCAGGAAAGAGGCATCTTGCCCTGTCAGCGTCCCACTGCCCTTCTCAAATTCAGCTAGTGCATCCTCAATGTACATCGGGGCTTTGGAGCAGGCAGGGAGGGATATGTTCTCCCTGTCCAACAGCAGAAGGAAGCTAAGAGCTTGCATCTGATAATGCAGCTTGTCTCTGGGGCTTAAGGAGGTTTTATCTTGGGACCCTGACAGCGCGTTCCAAAGCACTGCAAAGCAGCTGCGCACAAGCACACAGTAGTCTTCAGTCTGTGGAGGACATGGATAAACACACTGTGAGAAATAGAGATGATGCATAAATAGAGCCAAGATACAAAGTACAGGTACATCTACTCTTTACCTGTGGGATTGGAACAAGCCTTTTATAGAGCAGGTTTCCCAAGTGGCTACAGGGTGGATGCACTCCCAGTGTGGCCAATTTCTTGAGAATGTGGAAGATAATTTTCTCCATGTACAAGGGGCTGCTTTGAGACCCAAGCTCCCCAGAAACGTCATATCCGTTGAGGGCAAGTTCCACTAGTTTTATCAAGCAGGTGGTATGATCTCTGTCTAGAGCCCCGACTCCAAGTTGTTGATTACAGGCCCTGATAATGCGGTCACATGTAGTGCGACCTTGTGGCCCTGGTCCACTCTTCACATACGTCTGTAAAAGTACAAATCAAGTTGTATTTAAAAACTGCAGTCTGACTTCGTAATAACAAATGTGTTCCACCTATATTGGAATAAAAGATGAAATGTGAAAACCTGAATAAGATTTAACAGGACCGTGACAACAAACTTCAGTTGCTAACCAAGCTGCTTTCCTTGAAAACTCACCTCCAAATCTTCATGTAGGAGACACGTCTCTTTTAAACACGCTGTCCGCTTTATGTACTCGTCAACCTTTAGACACCTCATTTTGTAACTGAAAACGTAACTAACTAAGACAAACTATATCTTCCGTTACGCCAATCAGTTAATCTTAACAAGATAGGCTGCTAACTGTATTAGCCAGCTAGAAGCTCAGCAGTTTCAGTCCATACGACTCGTATGTGTGCTAATGACATTAAATAAATCCACTGTTATAAAAGTGACTAGGCTACATAATAATGCCCAATTTGAAAAAAATCTCAATAAACAGTAGTTAGACGAGCTACATTGGATAAAATTGCCATTGGTAGTTGAGTAAAATAGTAAAACCAAAACAAGAGGTCCCCCGCGCACGGTTTTTGAAATAAATGTTGTAGCCAATCCGAATACTAACGGAAGTGCAAAGGGACTGGATGGGTAATGTAGTTTATTGTGGGACATTTTATGTCGCCATCTTCGATTTTTTACCACCCATCATAATATATTTTTCATATGAAAAATCTCCATAAAAAACATGTTATGGATTTTATTGAACAATTTGATCTCATACATTGTATTATGGGGTTTTGATAGAAATACTTGAATTTATACAATGTTTCAATAGAGCAATCACATTCAACACAGGAGGCAACACAGAAAGTATGACAGATTTAATATGGAAAATGGTCAGATGACCATCAATTGTACCACAATTAATGGCGCAATACTAATTTGTTTTCCTCAGAAGCAGGTTTCTCTGCTGAGATGCCCTTTCTAATGTGATTGCTTAACATCTTGATTGGACATCTATGTATTAACCTTCCTGAATGTGCAAGGGGTTCATAATTGTTGTAGTGGCGTCCTTGAACAAGGGGTTGTGGGTCTAAAATATTAAAAAGATACAAGAAAAGTTATGTTATATTATGAGAAATGCATCATGGGCAAATGGCAATGTACCATGCTTGTAATGAGAACTCATTTTAAAAGAACACTTAACAACATTTGGGATACACAAGGTTACACATTATTTGACTTGAAAGCAACAATTCACATGTTTCACTCATAAATGACATAAAAAAAACTCACAAAATAGAGAATAACTAACTACTATTGAAATTGGACAGCTATCTCTTTGCAAGGGCCTGTATATACTGATGTTTCTTACATCTTTCCAGTCGGTGTCCTCCTGTGCTTTGAGGAAGCTGCTGTACTCGCGGCGGTAGTGCAGCTCCAGCAGCAACCGGCTGACCAGGATCACTGCAATGCCGATAAAAATGATACTGGAAACAGAGCTTCCAATAATTACTACGGTCTTGTCAATAGTACCTGGTTAGGAGGGAAAAGGATATTGAATTACCTTTGATCAGAAAGAGGAAATGAAGAAAAAAAACATGGCAACTTGGGTATCAGATTTCTATATGATTGTTATTAGATGTTAACTTGAGGTCTCACTCGGCAAATCTGTGTATACAATGAAAATGTTGCCATTTAACAGCTCCACTTTATATGAGATGGATTCAGTGACGCAGGTATATTGCTGAGGTCCCTGTGATTTAGTGGGCGTCACTGAGCCACATGATGCATTGCAGCTCTTATGGTTGTCCTTGTCTTTTTCCAATGTGCAAGTCATACATTCCCTGAAAGCAAGACAACATGTATACAATCTTGTAAGCACTTGTGATGTAATAAAAAACTGTACATCAGTTATGTGACATTGCCACCACTCAAGTTGTTGTACAAAATATCTTACTTATACTTTTGACAAGCAGTGAGAATCATTGAGCATTTTTCTCCGATAAAGTCTTTGTTGCAGTTGCACTTGTTGCACTCGCATGTTCCTTGTCCACTACACAGCAGACTGTCATCTGACATACACTGGTCTTTCTGTGTGGAGCACTGGCATGCAGAGCCCTCAAAGGTTGTAGTACAGTTACATTTTCCACATTCACAGACCCCATTTCCTTTGGAAGTCAAGATATTTTAGTCAATATTAGTTTTTATGTGATAAAAGGGTATCTTTAGTCTATTTAATCTAGAAACACAATCAAATCCATATGAGAGATTATAATTCATACCGTATAATCATGGCTCCAGGATGTTCATGGCAACCATTATTGTAATTAAAATACTATATTTTCAATATCTTCCATAATACAAATGATTTGATTTATGTTATGTGATGCAGGTTTACTGTTACTTACCCCCACAGAGTTTGTTGTCATGTCTGGCACAGCTACTGTCATCGCAATCACAGAATTCTCCACGGTAGTTGCCCTGGCACACACACTTGCCACAAGCACAGATTCCATGGCCGCTGCAGAGCTGCGTGGAGTTATTTTGGTGACAGGAAACATCGTTGTCTTTGGGCTGCATACACTCACACTTCTGGCCAAGGTGTCCTTCTTTACAACTGTGGGGATGTAAGTTAATCAAACAGATTCAGTTAGGATTGGTTTGAGAATATACTATGAAAAATATTGGTCAATATATCTAATCTGGGCGCCCCGGTGGGTCACCAGGTGGAGCAAGTGTCACACAGGCTAAGGCATTCTCACAAGGGGCCAAGTTCAATTCCAGCCTGGGCCTTTTCCTGCATGTCATTCCCTCATCTCCCTCTCTCTCTCTCTCTCTCTCTCTCTCTCTCTCTCTCTCTCTCTCTCTCTCTCTCTCTCTCTCTCTCTCTCTCTCTCTCTCTCTCTCCCTGCCTTTGTGTCCCTCTCACTCTAACTATGACAATCACAATAAATAAAGGAGATTAAATAACAATAATAATTAGTTTTGACTGTGCACATATAAATATGACACATTAAAAAAAGCCTTTCAATAGTTTTATCTATAATGATTGATTCTTTCTTTGCTTGGCGTAACATTTCTGCATCTGAAGAGCCAGGCAAGGTTTTTTTTTCTCCTAGTCATTACTGTAATAAGGTACTTGCCTGCAGGCTCCACAGCTGAGTGTCCCATTGTGGTGGCAGTGTTGGGAGTCTATCTCTTTGTCGCGGCAATCACAGTCGCACAAGGTTTCTACAGACACCTTCACAGTCTCTGATATGCCTTGGACTTTCAAATAAAACTCTTTATTCCCATTCAGACAATGGTTGCTGGTCAACCGCACCGTAAAGTCCACCTGAATGTGGAAGAGTACAGAAGATGACCCAACAAGATTGAACTCCCCCTGCAGCTTCAGAGCAGTATCTCTTCATAATAAGTCTACTTCCCCTTCCACCAACAAAACCTCTTTTGACAAACCTGCTCATCGATCTTGACATTCATGCATTCTCCTCTCTTTTGCCAGGAAGGGCTGGAGTTAGCAGAAGCACATTTAGACTTGTAGGTCACCTTCAGACCTGAGGGGGCTCCTTGGTGCTCGAGTAGGATGGTGGAGGACAGGTTCTGCCCATATGAATCACAAATCAAATGTAATTGACTGCCTATGTTTTAGTGAGTGTAAATGTATGTAACTGAGTGCATGTCTGTGTGTGTGCGTGTGTGAGAGAGAGAGAGAGAGAGAGAGAGAGAGAGAGAGAGAGAGAGAGAGAGAGAGAGAGAGAGAGAGAGAGAGAGAGAGAGAGAGATGAATTGACAGACAAATGTTTGTATACTCACTCTGTAGGCCTCTGAGATGAGCTGGACCACATTGCTGGAGTCGTTACTCAAAATTCCCACCACTGACTGAGGGATTAGTTTACTTAATGCCTATACAAGGGAGGATGTTTCACAAAAAAAGATAAGAAGTTCAGCACCCGTTAACTCTTTCTCAGGTACAACAAAGTACAGTAGAACCTGTGTTGGGGCTTACATGATAAGCAGAAACGCTGTCCTCAGTGACTGCAAAGATGAGCTGGATGTTATTAGATGAGAGAACCCTGGCCAGGTGCCCAACAGAGGGATAGTCCTGAAAACACATCCAAGTAAATGCAAGTCAAACAATATTGTCAGTTTGTTATCATTAACAAAAAAGTGCAGATAATGTCCCACATATTTAGTGCCATCGTAGAAGCCGCTGCCATTGAGGTGGCATCTCCCATCATGAGGCTCAAATATTCCTGCCAAACTTCCATCTCCAGCAAAATGGAATGTGTCGTCAGATGTGTAGACTAGAATTCTTGTGACATTGGCCCAACCAATTACATCCTGCAGACAGAAATTGAGGAAGAGGCAATAAGACACGATAAGAGTATGAGAATTGTGAAAGAGAAAGACAGAAAGAGAGCAAGAGAGTCATGTGAGTTCATATGGGACAGCCTTGTGTACCTGGCAGACTGCTGCTTGCATGATGGCATCAAAGCCCGCCTCAGGAGAATCCAGGTTCCCAGAGATACTTTGTTTGCTGACCATCCTCTTAAATTCCGCTGCATCTCTAGTAAGGGCCAGAATGTTCTGAAAACTGAAGGCTGGCTGGCAGATGTCCAATCGGCTTGGACAGGGGTCTTTTTTTTTGGCCTTTAACTGGCTAACATAAGGCAGGGCCACCTTGTCCACAAACGATCCAAAGCCTTACAAACAGTGGAGCAGGGTCAGATGAGTTGTTCAACTATGATGGCACAACACGCATGTCTATGTAGTAGTCTATACACACATCGTTGACTCTTTACTTGGATGTAGGTTTTGTACTTGCAAACCTAACATTTTGAGGTTAGGGATCTTAGCTCACCAATTCGGACATGTTTGGTATTCTTGCTGAGAGTTTTGAGGATGTCCTCTCCCAGGTTTTTGATCATGTTAAGGTCATCCTTCATGGAAAACGAGAGGTCCATCAGGTAGTAGAGGTCAATAGGGTAGCCTTCAGCTCTCTTGAATGACACGTTGAACTCAATGGGGACACCTGGGACGGGCCAATGGACATGTTTTCAGCAGCAGAATCAGACACGCATCAAACCTGAGATTTCCTGGCCATTTCAATGCTTATTAATTATAAGCTTTCCACAAGTGTTGCTTTGTCACATACTAGCCTGTAGAAATACCTGTGATAACTCACCAATTCTTAGTTTAACATGAAGATTCTGTGGAGAGAGCTGCACCACAGTGTTCATGTCGCTGCTCAGCTTCTGTTTTTTCAAGAAGGTTAAGGCAGGGAGGGGGTTCATGAGGTCGACCTTCTCACAACCCCTGGTGACCAGAGACTGTGCTGTGTCACACCTGCGCTCACTGGACTCACCTGCCTTCAGGAAGTCCTGGTAAGACCATAATGGAGGGAGATCTAAGATGCTTGGTTTTATGTTATTTGGTTTCATTATATGTACATAACATGTCTTACATGAACGCATTGTTTGTCATATATAAATGTAGTATGTAATGTGGGACTGTGTGGGAGTGAGAACACTGTTTACTGTATGTAAAGCTGACGTGAAACCTAGACAGGAAACGATGAGTAGATGAGAAAGTTGGCTGTGTATGTAATAGCCAGCAAACCACAAATAGAGCGGCAACATGCAACATCATTCAAGTGCAAACATCCAACCACATAAATGTCTAAAAAGGTCAGACAGGCAGACGTTCACTTCTCAATGTGACAGTACATTCCACCATTGAAAGTCCTTTATAAAAAGTACTCTAAACTGGATCAAATGGCTCTTGTTTTACACATACATGTTACAGTACAGAGGGGTTATCCTGAGTCAAATATATTTCAATCAGGAGAATCTCACTTTATGTTTGCACCAGGCACATCCCGGACTCTTCATACACTCTGAACAGTTCCGCTGAGGCACACATCCATGGACTCCTGGAACACCATCCACATAGAGTGTGACTATGGTCAGAGAGTAGGCCATACACAACAATGCACATAGCACAAGGGAATCTGTTGGAGCTTTAAGTAAGTAAACAATACAAGAGCAATGAAGGCACTTACCTGGTCCCACAGAGTGTAGGAGAATGATGGCCAGAAAGAAAATGTTGATCATGTCTTGACACGGACTGAGAGAAGTAGTACAAGAGAATGACATGAGATAAGTGTACGGTGGCAGATGCAGGAGTAGCACACTTCCTCTACAGCGAGCATGAATGTCATTCAACAGACCACATACCACATGTTTTTGTCACGTTTTCGTCACTTGTTGCTCATGGAAACGGATGGTCTACTCACTACAGATATTTCGGAAATCTTATTTTAAATGTCCGAGCAAGAAGAAACTGTTGAAGAAGTTGGCATGTTTAAGGCAGATTGGAGTCAGATGGCTGAGTGTTTGGGAATCGGGCTATTACTCAGAAGGTTGCCGGTTTGATTTCTGGTCGTGCTAAATGACGTTGTGTCCTTGGGCAAGGCACCTCGCCCTACTTGCCTCGGGGGGGATGTCCCAGTACTTACTGTCAGTCACTCTGGATAAGAGTGTCTGCTAAATGTAAATGCATTGATAAACCATGAATCACATATCAGGCAACTGTGACGGAGATCTCTGACTGTAGAAAGAGCATGTCTGGCCAACAAGTTGAGAAAAAGCAGAATAATTGACTAATAATAATGTCAAACAAATGAAAAAGTATAGTACATGTAATGTAAATGTAATACTGTGAAAAGGTCCTGAAGGTCTATTC
This sequence comes from Hypomesus nipponensis, assembly GCF_054491055.1. Taxonomy (NCBI): domain Eukaryota; kingdom Metazoa; phylum Chordata; class Actinopteri; order Osmeriformes; family Osmeridae; genus Hypomesus; species Hypomesus nipponensis. The sequence goes on from NC_140369.1 coordinate 10,322,829, forward strand.
CACTTAAAATGTTACATTGCATAAACCAAACAATACTGCTATAAGCAGTCAACCTGGTTTAAATAATTCTGAATTCTTTTTTAACAGGATTCAATATTTCAGTACTTTCAGAGTCAGTATTCAATAAACGTTTGGATCTCAAATCTGAAACTTGTACAAGTGAGTGAAAAAAGTGAGAGCTACTTTACATGTCTGATTGAGATATCTGTCATCCTGTTTCCTACTTTTCTTTCCTCTTTTCAGTTTCGACAAACATGTGGTTGTCATCACTCATCATCTCCTTCACTCTGCAGAACCATCCAATGCCTTTTGGCTAAACAATGCATTGTAGAAAGTAAATACATTTTGTGTCAATCACTGATTGTAATATTTGTAAAACAGAAACTGTTGACATTATTTAAAAGAAGGAAGCATACTCAATCATATTTGAAGACTTACATTTTATTTTGGGACCAGAAGCTACTTATGGTGCACAGTAAGTCTGCAGAACACAGGAAGTACCATGTTGTGGGCAGGCGGCTGCAGAGTGCTGCTGCTATGCAGTGAAGAGATAATGCCAAATCGCTTTTTTACCTTCACACATGATAATATGGCTCCACAAGACAAAGTGTCTATAGACATTACACTTGTCCTATTGAGTGAGTTATCATAATAGTGTTCCAGCCTCTTGACAGAGAGGGTGATGATTAGTGATGATAATTTTGATAATTATAATGAATATATATTTGTGTGTGTGTGAGGAAAACATCTAAACAAGTCCTCTCTTTTTAATGATATGTTCCATGTGAGCGTTCTCGGAGGTGTCCAGGCTGATATTGTACTTGGCCAGGATCTTCAGGATGGGCCTCAGCTTAATCCACCACTGGTTCTTGGGGATACGGTGTCTAAAGGTGGACAGAAAGGAGGGAGGTGTACAGATGAAGGCATGGGAACAATACAACTTTTCAAATATCACAGGTACAATGTTGAGGCGACGGATAAGTGAGATGGAGAAGAGATGTGAAGAAGAGGGTCTCACTCAATGTCGGTGTGGTCCTTGAGTTCTACCAGGGGCTGGAATACCAGGGACCTCTTTTTCATGCCCAGTACACAGGCTGAGTCAGGAGAGTTGGCAAAGATACGACCTAGGGAGACACACATCCGTCAAGAGGCATCAGGCTGTTACAGGGACTGTTCAATCTAGACGATTTCCTGTCTGTTCTCACCATGTCTGTAGCATTCCTTCAGCTTGTCAGTCAGCCATAGAACAGACTTAGCCCCCATCTTGGTGCCAAAGTTCCTGTCAAAGGGAGTCGGGGTTCCACCCTGAGCACAGAAACAGAAAGAAAAATGGAAGAGTATGGTTTGTGAGCGTGAGAGAGAAAGAGAGGTCAAATTACAACAATGGAACATAGGAGGTGGTGAGTCAGACCTGCTGCATGTGGCCCAGGACGTTCTTCCTGCAGTCAAATACTCCCTTGCCCTCCTCTGAGTACAGGTTGAAAATGAAGTCTGTGGTGTAGTTGGCGTTACATTTTTCATTCCTGTTGGCAAGAGGATTAATTAGCGGACAGAGGTGTGTTTCCACTCCACATGTAAAAGTAGCTCTAGAAACAAAGAAAACAAGTTTGTCTTCACAAACTTCACCCACCTAAGGATCAGACCTCTTTTCACTGTTGTCTTCATCTTCTCTACCAGGTGCTCCACATTCATCTAGAAATCAACACAAGTCAAAACAGATGTACATGGCTTTTCCATCAGTCCATCCATCCATCCATCCATCCATTCATCCATCCAATATTCCATCCCGTGACCTCTGACCTCCAGGTCATGAATGCCAAAGTGTTCCTCGTGGATGTAGGCAGCGTCAGCTCCAGACGCCAGGCCGGCCATGGTTGCCAGGTAGCCACAATATCCCCCCATGGTCTCAATGATAAACACTCTCCTCTTAGTGCCTGCAGCAGACTGCTTGATCCTGTCACAAGTCTGAGAGAGAAATACCTATTTAAAGATGCGCGTGTGTGTGTGCATGTGTGCGTCTGTGTGTGTGTGCGTAGGACTCTGACCGAGGTGATGGTGTTTACGGCAGTGTCAGCTCCAATGCTGAAATCAGAGCCCGGGATGTTGTTGGAGACAGTAGCGGGAATGACCACCAGGGGAATACACAGTTCCTCATACTTTTCCCTGGCCTGCACCAGCTCCAAACCACCCATAAATGCCTGCCAGAGAGGGGGGTCATTTATGGTATGATGTAAGTTATATTATATTATTTATAATATACATACACACAATGAAAGGGGACTGACAAACCATCATAAGTGTAAAGTGACTTTGAGTATTTTGAAAAGCGCTATATAAATAAAATGTATTATTATTATTATAAGAGGGAATTATTTTAGAAGCTCTCACCTCAAAGCCTCCAATGATGACCAGAGCGTGAATATTGAACTTAGCAATGTTAAGACTGATCTCCTCTATCAGCTTACCCGGCAAGGACCTTCACAAGAGAAGGCAAAGACGCACACACACACACACACACACAAACCTAAACACAGACGTACACACAAACTCCAGTGGCAAATTGTCATGTTCCATCGAGATCTCATACCTCTTGGTGCCAAGCATACAGCCCCCCTTCCCAGTCCAACCTCCTACTCCAGCCCAGGAGATGGGCTCAATCTGGAGGGGAAGGATTACATAGAGATGAGAAAGAGAGAGAGAGAAACGGCAGGGGAGAGTAAGAGAGAGAAAAAGACAGAGAATACTCTATGATGAAAACCAGGATGTACCTGACCGTAAGCCAGGCCCTCAAAGCCATCATGTACAGCCAGCATTTGGTGTCCCTGGATGAGGCCAATCCTGACAGCTGAACGCACCGCCGCATTCATCCCAGCGCAGGGAGCGCCCACGTTTACTATGGCTATGTTGATGTTGCTCTGAAAAGAGGCAAATACATTAGAATTTGTGCACGAAACAAAAAAAATAAATAATATACTTACATTTACTCACCTTTGTTTCTGGGGGGTGCACGTGAGCAAGCATTTTGTAAGTGTTCCAGTTGTTCTCAAAGCTCCTGAAATTAAAATCATAGTTTGAGGTCTGCAAAATAGTTCATAATGTAGAAAATGAAAAGATAATAAAGGGAAAATATGTCTCACTTTCCCCTGAGCTTGACAGCATCTTCAAACCTTCCCTCAGCCATGGCTGTGGTTACATCTTTTGTCTGAAAAGGGAAAAAATATCATTAAGAATAATGGAATGGGTATTTTTTATTTGTATTTCGTTTGGTCAATAGGGAGGACATAATGTTTCCTAATGTCAGCTCACCACTTGGACACACTCCATGAGGGGCAGTCTAACTGCCATGTTTCCAGACAGACTGACCACACAGGCAGGTGTTTCTGGTGTGGCCTCAAGCAGGGCCATCACTGCCTCCACACCCATCCTGCTGCCCTGGAGAGGAGAGGAGAGGAGAGGAGAGGAGAGGGGGGAAGAAAGGAGAGAGTGAGTGAACCCTGTTGGTAATTAATAGATGCCAGTGAAGCAGACAAATCAGCCAATCTGTTGACGTATACATTGAACAGATGTAGACTTTTCTAGAAGCAGTGTAGGTTACCAGGATCCTGTCAAAAGCCGAGGGAGTTCCGCCTCTCTGGACGTGTCCCAGGATGGTGGCACGGGTGTCAAATCCCAGTTTCTCAGACACCAGCTTTACACACATAAACAAACAAACTAATCATAGTTAATCCACCATGTACAATAATGTCATGATGAGAGAGTCTTGTGTACCTGCTGTGTTCACTCACCTTCTTGAGCATGTCACAGGTGATGGGTTTGCCTTGACGGTTCAAGGCTCCCTCAGCAACGATGATGACATTCAGACGAGAACCACGCTCTCTTTGCTGTAGAAGAGAGAGACGTACACTGAACAATATTCACCATTTGGCTGCATTAGCCCTGTAAGATCCGATTTAAAATTACAAAATCATCTTTTTTTGAACCACCTTTACATAACCAACGGGTTATATTGTCTTGCCTTCCAATGCTATTAGATAAATGTGGTCTTTCAAAAAAACAAACAATTAAAGAGCCAAAGGTGACGTTGTTATTTTATAAGGGGTCTTACAGTGCCGGGGCACCTGTTGACTGCTATCCCAAATGTCTTGATGTTTTGATATTTTTCATGGCAGAGAATCCCCAATGGTCATGTAATGTGGAACATGTAAGGACAGGTTCTTTGAAGTGTGATTGACATTAGCAAAATAATAAACTAGTCAACTGGGCTGATGTTGAGTACTGTATCTTTTCAGTTATGTCTGTATATGACATGAGGCAGAGAGATGATTTAGCAATGTCATTTTAAAAATGTTTTCATTTACTCTTGTCACAGAAGTCATTTTGTTTTTGAATGAATTTGACACGATGGTATTGATTCCCTACAACCACGCAAATAATGTGTATGGCAAAGGAGAGAGAGACTGAACGATGATGGAAAGTGTGAGAGTGAGAAGGACTATAGAATAGTAGAAAGTGTTGTACATCAGTCAGTCTCCTGCAGAGATGTTGCTCCCAATTCTCCTCAGGGGGCATTTCTGGGATAAACACCCAGTCTGCTCCGCAGGCCAGGGCTGTCACCAGGGCCAGGTACCTGGGTCAGAGGGCAAGGAGGATTAGTAGCTAGCAGACACACACATACACACATACACAGATATAGTACAATAGGCAAATACACACAAAGAGAACTCACCCGCAGTGTCTGCCCATGACCTCCAGGATGAAGGTTCTCTGGTGGCTGTTGACAGATTCTCAAGTGTGAGTGAACCACAGTATCTGTGTGTGTGTGTTCCTTAATGTCTATGTTGCGTGGGGTGTGTGTGTACCTTTGCGCTGTTGTGGTGATGGCATCCACCACCTCAATGATGCGGTGCAGGGCGGAGTCGGTGCCGATGGTCATGTCGGTGCCACAGAAGTCGTTGTCAATAGAGCCCACCATGCCTACGATGTTCAGGTGGGAGGAACTTTTGACTTCTGTCTCTGTGATCTTGCCTGGTGTGGTGGACAATAAATAGAAGGATAACTATGAAAACTGCATGACAGAACAGCAACTGAGTTTTCTTTAACGTTCGAGTGATGGGCAGATATAGAGATGTCCGTTGATGTTCTGGTGCTGTACTGAAGGCATCTCACCTGCTTTCAACAGGATAGCCAGCAGCTCGCTCCACTCTGTGCGAAACTGGTTTGCACCGGTCAGACTGCCATCCCCACCAATTACACAAAGGTTTGTGATGCCTCGCTTCACCAGATTGTAGGCAGCCTTGGTACGTCCCTCCTTGGTGCGGAAGTCTTGACAACGGGCGCTGCCGATCACAGTGCCACCCTGAGGCCAGGCAAAGTATTACATTGTGAAAAAACAAGCTAGAGAAGGACGATAGAGAGAAGGAGAGAGGGAGAGAGAAGGATGGAAAGAGAGGGAGAGAGAGGGATAGAAAGAGAGGGAGAGGGAGAAGGTCTTTCTGAAGACCATTAAGTCCATCTGTTGAAGTGAACCTTGACATTTGAATGGCACCTTGAGTTAAGGGACTCCACCAGTCTGATACCTGATAAAGTTACACATCCTAGCACCGCCATGAAAAGATTATACATGGTCAGAGCCACGGGAGAGTTGACTAAAAGGGCGATTGTGATGTCATCTGAGATGTGTGTGTGTTCATGTGTAGATTTGTGTGTGTTCATGTGTAGATGTGTGTGTGTTCATGTGTAGATGTGTGTGTGTGTTCATGTGTAGATGTGTGTGTGTTCATGTGTAGATGTGTGTGTGTTCATGTGTAGATGTGTGTGGGTTCATGTGTAGATGTGTGTGTTTTCACCAGTTGCAGCATCATGGACACACTTTCCCAGGTGGCAGGACGGATGTTATCTCCTCCATCCACTAGGCCCTGGTAACCCTGGATACAACACAACACAACTGGAATGCTCAGGTTGATGAGTAACACTGGCCTGTACAGACACAGAACACAGCTGATGAACAAGGAAAGGATCTTCTCATGAAGAAATACTTTTAATGTGATTCATCACCCACTGATCCAGTCAGTAAACTGTAAGTGGTTGGGTAAAGCAGGTGAGGGGGAGAGAGTTGTAAAGCTGACCTCATGGACGAAGAAGACTTTGGCTCCAGTGTAGATGCCAACTCTGACTGTGGCCCTGACTGCTGCATTCATACCTGGGGGACAGAGGTTTGGTGGTCTGTATATTCATCATACTTTATACTAGGCCTGTCATTGTAATAAAACCTTCACACAGTCAAAACTAAAACATGGCTGAATCCTTCTTAACATAATTAGATTTTCATGGAGATCCCCTGTGTGTAAAATGGTACTTTACTGTAAATCTTTCTGGTACAGTAATTGTGTAAACTGTAAGTGTGTCTGTGCTCAGTGGAATTGGCAGGCTTGTTTACATAGTTCTGTCACTTGAAGCCGTGACACACAAGTCTCAGTCTAAATGGCAAAGCCTGTGGATTGTATGACAGTGAGGGGGCCAGGCGAGTTTCCTCTTTCAGCAAGAGTATGAAAGGTGTAGAGGAGGAAGGGAAGGGAGAGAACTTAGATAGAGGGTACTGCACTCCACTCCAATCACCAACTCACCATGTCATAGACAGATGACAGAAAGGTCACATATCTAAAATTAGATACCCTATAACAGATACATAGAGGGTAAGAGAGAGAAAGAAAGCGAAATAGAGTAAGAGAGACAGAGAGAAAGAGAGAAAGACAGCCTTACAAAATTAAGATATGCAGACAGATATGCTTCCTCAAACCCAAATCCACACACACACACACACACACACATGCACACACGCATACACCCACACCCACACCCACACACACACACACACACACACACACACACACACACATAAACAGGCTCCCACTAGATCAGAAAGTCATACCGGGTCAGCATCAGACATCACAAAGGTCAGAGTTTAGATCTTCACTATTAGGCAAAAGGTCAAGGGGGAGTATCCCTGACAACCACTCTGTGGCTCAGGTGACCCCAGCTGATGAAGTTCATGCTGTCCTTTCTATCTATATGATAAGATGTATCTATATGGCAACTGGAAACTCGCAAGCATTTCACAGCCATTTCCATGACTTGCCAAAATGCCACATTTCTACTTTATAACAGATGCTACCCCCTGAACACATAATAGAACAAAGCCACCCTTCTCTGCGTCACCTCCCTGTCAGCAGTTTCTGCTCTGACGGTGGGAACCAACTCCAGTTTCCCAGACAGGTGTGCCTCGGCAGAAGCAGCTCAATCACCCTGTGAGCATGACCATACCTGGCCCAGGCAGTCCTGTCATCCTCATATGCCCCCTTGCATTGTTTACCACCCTGGTGCTCCTTTACTCACCCTGGGCATCACCCCCAGAGGTCAGCACAGCAATGGCCCTGCCGACCCCCATCTTGGTGGGGTCCACGTGAGCTGTCTGTGCCATGGTCCTAGCGGAGGTCCCTGTGTTAGAGAACGCTTGCAGGAAAAGATGGTGACAGAATAAAAAGACAGAAGTGAAGGAGAAGATGTCAGAGAAGGTTTGACTCTGATCCTGTTCTGCCCAGTCTATTGGTGTGGAGTCTCCTTATCTCTCTATCCCTGTCCACTCACTCTCTCTGCCTGGATAGGAAAGTAAGTGAGCAGGACAGGGAGTGCAGCATAACTACTCTGCGGCTGGCATGTACTAGCCACGTGCCTAAACACACACACATACACACGCTCACACACATGCATACACACACTTTTTCTCTCACTATGTCTCTCTGTCTCCTCCCACTAGCCTAAATATAAAACTCCCAATGGCCTTTATTCAATTAAATGCCTCTCATGTTCTTACAGAATACATCTGAATGCAAATGCTGTAGATTTTATCCAAAGTGATGTATTGGGGGGATTTGAAGCTGCAACCTCTTGATCCGCAGTCTAATGATGCTCTACCAAAGTTATACCCAATGCAACTTAAATCAATGATCTGCCTTTTTTTTGCTTCCCATATTTACAAACATGCCTCTGTTTTGTCTAGGTTATTTGTAGAATACTCTAAATAATCTCATCATATCTAGGTGCTGCATGGTGGAAGACTGCGTATGTGGTCGGGCTTGTTGCACCGATGTACCAGAATCAGGCAGATTCATTGAGTTTAGATAATATTATGTGTCAAAAACATTGTCAAACACATAGTCATTTATGATTTTGTCAAATCATAGTTATGATTTAGTCAAATCATAGTTGGTACAGTAATCCTGGCAGAGCTCTAATCCCCCATGGATTGCTATGTCTACAACCTAGCGTGAAGATTTTATTTTGTTGATTTAATAGGAGCCGTACTTACAACACAGCCAGAACAACAGTAGGGCCCCAGTCAGCTGAGGAGCTCATTTTGATCTGCAGTGCCTGAACAGAAAGATATGAAAAACAATACAATCTGATACAAACATTACAACGCAAACCATTAAAAACAATACACTTCTCAAAAAGCAGATACATACAAAACAAATCATTCAACCTATAGATTAGATACATGTAGCAGTGGGTGTGAGCATCTGAGCAAAACAAGTTCAATAACTCAGAGGGAGTCTGGAGGGACAGAGACAGGGATGTCTAGCTCAGGTATGAACCGTGGGCACAACTATTTCCTATATTGTAAACCTTTTGTCGATTTGAAAGTTATTGTCGATTGTATTCATAACTACCAATAACTATGTGTTTAGTTTTCAACTGATGAGATTTATGTGCTTGATCTGCCTAAATGATGAATACACCTGAAATTAAATTAATTAATATCCCATATGCACTATAGTCTCGCTAACCCCCCAAAAATATATTATAATAATAATCTAGATCTCCTCCCTTCAGTTGACCAATCCATTATCAGTCACATATTCTATGTTAAGTCTGTCTCAGCTGGTTTAATAGGGCTGTCTTTAAATAGACTGTAAAAGTCAATGCTTGTTGGGGGAGCTAGCCAATGAAGACCACACCTCCTCTCCCCCTTTACCCTGCCCACCCCCCTTCCCAACTTCCATTGCTACTGTTAATCTGCGGATATGCTCAGCCCAGCCAAGAGGGACATCCTACACCAAGCATCTAATGTGGACCTAATAAGCATCCACATGTAACAGTTCAGTAATGCATACAGTATTCTCCACATACAACTACACATCTCTCTCTCTTTTTCTCCTCTTTCTGTTTTTTTCTCCTACTCTCTCTCACATTCACGCACATGCACACACACACACACACACACACACACACACACACACACACACACACACACACACACACACACACACACACACACACACACACACACACACAAGAAGATAAATACTTTTTAATTGGCAAAAAGGCGTTGTTCACATGGGTCACCAGGACAGATCGCTCTAATTGCCACCAAAATTGCCACCAAATGTACACATTTCCAAAGAAAAAACACAACCCGTGACACACAGAACAACACAAATGCTCTTTAGAATCGCACCACATAAATCTATCAACAAAGCAGACATGTACAAACATGTGTGTTCTTTTTTATTTATCCAGCCAATCCCAAGGTTCCCATGGGGACTGAGTGTCGTGCAGTGCCGTCTCTGGTGGTGAGGTCTGGTCGATAGTACCATTTCCAGATAATCCTTGCTCCCATCTTCCCCGAAAGTCTGAACACTAACACAGCCTGTTATAAACCATCTGGATCAATACATCACCCTCTCTGAACAAAACACTTCCCTTGCTGATTAGGGGGAACTAGAGCTATGAAATATGGACTAGCCACATGTGTGCATGGGGATCACAATATTTGACATACACCAGGATCTATGAGCTGTGACAAGAAATACATAAGTGTTTTGGTTAAGTGCAACTAGTTAGACATTCCTCTACACGTATAGCATCAATACTGAACAACATATACATGTATAGCAGTACTGAAGACATGCAAATTCATGGAAACATGAACACATCGAATTAATCTTATGTGATCATCAAAACAAAAGGCCTGCGCTCTTCTTTCATGCTGCCACACTTCTCTCCCCAGTTTGTCTGCAGTAGCCTAATCATGCAGATGTGTGAGTGTTTGACTAGGAATGTTGGAAGAAATGATGAGATTACTGCAGATGTAGGGAATTACAATCTGTTTCCACAGTGGTTCATGTGTTGCTCCGAGCACCAGAGACACCACGGAGGAGACAGAAGCAGCCAACAGGTGGCAGCAACATCTGCAACATCCCCTCTCTCTTGGTCCACGTGGATCTCGAACACCCTTACAGAGGGAGAGGGAGGGTGCAAACCGCGGCCCTAATAAATCATGTGCAGAAACTGTCGGTACAAATTATGTAAAATTTTATTGCACTTTAATCAGCTCAATGAATGTTTTAATAGGCCGATATTTCAGTGTATGAATGGCAAGGCTGTGATAAATTGTCTTGGATTGTGTGTAGCTACATTGGCCCCTACCATCGTCTCTCCCCCTCTCTCTCTCTCTCTCTCTCTCTCTCTCTCTCTCTCTCTCTCTCTGTCTCTCTCTCTCTCTCTCTCTCTCTCTCTCTCTCTCTCTCTGTCTCTCTGTCTCTCTCTTGTCTCTCCCCCCCCCCCTCTCTCTCTCTCTCTCTCTCTCTCTCTCTCTCTTTCTCTCTCTCTCTCCCCCTCTCTCTCTCTCTCTCTCTCTCTCTCACTCTCTCTCAATGGAGATACAGGGAGTGCATCTACTGTTTACATTTCATTATGTTTATGTTCCTGTCCTAGTACTAAAGATTTGTGGGCATTTCATATTTTATACAAGAAGCTCTTAAATGGGACTCGATCATCCTGCTGCCCTACCTTACACATTGTTCTACCTTCCCCAGGAAACACATACCTTGGTGTCTATCCCTTCCTGTACTTTGTGGTAGTTCTCTCCCTCATCTCATCCCCTCTCGTCATTCTTGTCATATCCTTCCTCGTTAATTAATCACAGTTGAACACTGGGCTCGACCCCACCTTAGGGCCTCCCACACCGTTTAATGTCTCTTTACCCTTTCCACCTCACATGACTCCTTCCCTACTCCCTCTCTAACTTCCCCCTCCCTCTCTTGCTCTCTATCTCTCAATGGATTTCTGTATCTCTTCATTTGTCATCCCTGATCCCACTCTCCCATCATGTACATAAATGAATCACCCTTTATCCCTTTTCTCCCTCCCTATCATCCTCTCTCTTTCCTAGTTTTTACGTTGACCTTTAGCCCTCCCACAATTACTCTCTCTCTCTTCTCTGTCATCCTCCCTCTTTCCATCCCTATCCTGCCCCCTTGGCAGAGAAGTCTAATGGAATGCAAAATCAACATGCCTGTGACATTTTGGGCCCAGATCCTGCATACCTCCCCACCCCTCCTTCGCCTAAACCCACTGTCCGACCTCAGTAGCAATGATATACGACGGGGTGGTACGATGCTTCTAATAAGGGCATAGGTGAGAATGAGGCGAGGGGGTAGGAGGGCTGTAATTAAACAACAAGGTGGTGTTGGTAGGAAACTGGCGAGAAGAGGTAAAACCGCGGCTATCTGCTGGGAAAACAATAAATCAACCCCCCAATCTCCCAATGCATGCTCCAGCCCCCCGGCCCCTCAGCACCCCCCCTCCAAAAAAGCAATTCCGCCATGTCTTGTTAGCTCATTCGTCTTCATCAGGACCAGTGGGAGGTTCGGACTACCCCCCTCCCACACACACACACACACACACACAAATCTGCCCTTCCTCCAAGTCCAAATGGATCAGAGCAGAACCAGTCAGTGGATCAGCGTGGGTCCTGGTATTGTGTCATTTACAAACACATACATGCTCCTTTACATACATGCACTCACATACAAGCCACTACAGCAAAGCTAATTAGTATCAGTGTTTGCACATATGAGCCCTGATCATACCCTGGCAGTGTTAATGAGTACCTAGTTAACACACGCAGCACGCTAGCGCTAGTCATGGCCAATTAAGGGTTGACTAATTAATAAGACATTTCCTGCAAGGCGTATGGATATGTAAATTAAGATTCAGGAAAACAAGATTTTACTATCACTGCTTTCACATCATTTTGTATATGTTCCATGAGATGTATTTCAAGCAAAAGATTATACTCTAAAACAGATTTGATTCCATTAAACCAGACACATTTAATGTTTTTTAGCTGTGCACTGCACAACAGTGAGAATAAAAACATTGTATTCACTTCAAGAAACAAGAGGACAATGTAAAAGATAAACACCACAAGTGGGGTCAGAAGCTGTCAATCAACACTTCCCCTGTCATTCATCAGCCCTGACTCTGATTGACAGCTGTCAATCCATGTGACCAGTCCTGACTTACAGTGTGTCAGACTGGTCACCGGGGGATGGGTGTTGCCCATGTCACAAGAGTGGGACATGGACACGGGGGTGGTGTGAGGGTCCAGGGGGGAAGACAGGGTCCTGAGACGGGGGTGAATACACATCAAATGAGGTGGTCCACTGTGCATGTTCTCAATCTTCCTTAGCCCAAGAGGAGAGGGAAAGGAGAGTTGTAGGCAGACTGTGAGAGAAAGAGAAAGATTTAGAGAATGCCTCCTTACATTGCCTAGTGCTTGGCCAAGTTGTGCTGTGTGGGCTTCAGAATGCTATTCGTGTTTTTCTATTTACATCAAACCAAATGGGGGCTTTCACTGTGCATGCTTACCTCCTTTTGTTTTCTTACTGGCAGCTTGTCTTAACCTCAGTGCAGTCAAAAACGACAGGCAGAAGAGAACACAGAGACGCGGCGAGATCGAATGAGACAGAGATTAAGAAATACAGAGAAATACAGGCACCACTAATCTGAGAAGTGTTCTGCAACATTTAAAGTCTGTCTTACTGCTTGAACAATGCCACTTCCTCTGACACCACATAGTGAGACCACACCCACACTGACAAATTACAGTAACAAGTTAATTAATAAAAAATAGGAAGAAACAGAAAATATTCCTAAAACCAGCTGTAATTTATGAGGAGAAGAGAAGGGAGGGAGTGACAAGTGGAGAGGGAGAAGAGATTGGGATGTGTACTATTTTTGCTCAATGCAAATAATACAGCAACTATGTCATAGGTGAATGCACCTCACGTCCTCCCTCTCTCAGGATGGGCAGGAATGAAAAAAAGGAGAAAAAAGAGAGGAGAAAGGAAAGAAACATAAAATGAGAAATGCTAAATGGGTAGAGGGACGACTACAAGTTTGATTTTTGAAGCACGTCTGAGCATTTCTTGTCACGGTCTCTGTGGCTAGGTGGGAAAAGACACAGGAGAAGGTTAGAAAGGGAGAGCAGGAGAGAGAAAGAAAGATAGTAGAAGACAAACGGATTTGGAAGCAAAGGGAGTGTCGAAATCAAAAGGGAGTGTCAAAAAACGACAGCAGCATACACATGTCAAATCTTGAAAGCGTTCACCTTTTAAAGACAACCTGACGGTGAGTAGGATTGTTTAATATGACAGGGGCTATTAACAGAGGATGCCAGAGGAAGGGAGAGGGTGATAGGAGGCAATGATACACTAGGAGAGAGGAGTGAGGTGGGAAAACAGCTGGAGGCAAAGCTGGAGAGGTATGTTGTCAATTTTACTTTGGTCTTCGGTCCTCCACCATTCTATTCTCTAGAGGTTGTAATGCACACACACACACACACACACACACACACACACTGATCCATCGGTCTGGCAGACTGTCTGATCCTCCATTTCTCCTCAGGGAGGTGTTAGTGTGGAGAAATCTGAGGGATCATTTGGCCACCACTGTGAGAGGAGTAATAATTTTCTCTTTCTCTTGCTCTCATACACACACATACTTCTCAAAAACTTGAGTTCCGTCGCACACGTGCGCACACACACACCCTTTGACATCACATTGTAATGGCTGGAGCATGTGCAGGACCCCCCCCCCCACCCACCCACACACACACACACACACACACATACATACACACACAGATACATACACCTACACACATACACACCTAATCATTACATTCAATATGGGATTGGAGGTGTGTGGAATGAACATTCTTATCATGGTGGTCAGCTGTCTCCTCAGACACACAGCATCAAATCCAGCCCAGATCCGTGCTCTCCACAGCAGCCCAGAACAACGAGGAAGAGCATGAGAACTGATGGAGAACTGAGAGAAAGAGAGATGGAGAAACAGGGGGATGTTGTGGTGGATGGGGTTGTAGAGTGAAGGTAAAGCAGAGAAACTGGTTGTTTGTGTTAGTGTGTGTGGGTGCATGGGTGTGTTTTAACGTGTGCATTTCCATTGCTCCCTGAGTGTGTATGGTAAGATCAATATCAAGCATCAGCGCTATGATTCCATATTCAGTCTGGGGGCCTATCAGAGAGAATGTCAACAGTGTCTGTTGAGACCAGCAACCCCCCAACACGCATACACACCTCAAAAAGCCCACCAACACATTCACCTCCTCTCCCTCCTACCCGTTACCTCCTCCCCAATTTATTATTAACGAGCTGGCAGGGGCTCGTTATCGGCCGCTACACAATGCAGCTTCCACAAACAAAGCCCAGCGCTCCACACCGGCCCTGCGTAATTGCCTTCTTCTTCCATGTCTGCTTCCTACAGTCTCTTTCTTTTGTAGACACCTGCTTTAGGAGAACCTCAACAGTAAACAAACGGACACACTCTCCAGAGCTAATTTTGTATCTCTATCTCTCTCTCTCTCTATCTATCTCTATCTCTCTCTATCTCTCTCTATCTATCTATCTCTATCTCTATCTCTCTCTATCTCTCTCTCTATACATATATTTTTATATATTTTATATATTTTATTTTTTTCTCTTTTCTTTCTCTTCTGTCTTTCTCTCTATACGTCCTCCTCAATCCACCTGGACATTCATTCATGTGCCTGTCCCCTTAGTGTCAGGTGATGATGATCCATTCAACCCTACACACAGACGTGTCTGTGAGGCTAGAAGTGACCATCCCGCTGTGAGGAAAAGCTCTCCAAAGTTTTCATCATGTGACCTTAGAACACACGTTTTTCTACTATATATACTGAAGATGTTTTGGTTTCCTCTGTAATATCTTTAAGACCCTGCACTCACACACCCTTTTTCCCTGCTCATTGCTCTCTCTCTTCTTTTCACTTAGCCCTCTACTCTTCCTCCATCCCTCACCCATTTGGAATCCATACCTATGTCTCTTGGTCTTTTCAAGACCATCTCTTTGAGCCAATTAAAGTTGCTTGTCTTCTTCTCTCTTCCTTTTCTTCTTGCTTCCTTCTCCTTTTCATTTCCATACTATCCTTCCATCTTCTCTCCTTTCATCTATCTTGTATTTCAAATATACAATTATTTCGTTTTCTACCCCTTGCTCTCATCTCACCTTACATTGAACATCTAGATTTGGTGTATTTTTTACTCTGCTTTTGTTTACACACTTATGGGTGAACCCATGAATAATTTCTCAGCTGTCAAAAATTGGCAGAATTAACAGCAAAAAGACACTGAGGAGCCAATAGAGAGAGAGAGAGACAGGTGAGACAAGACAGAGAGACGGGGGAGGGGGGGTGCAAGAGAGAAAGGGAGCGAAGGAAAGACAGCTGGGATGCTCCACTGCCTGGCTGACACAGTGGGTCTCTGCAGACTTGGAGACCGGTGAGGAGATGAAGAAGCGAGAAGAGGACAAAGAGAGAAAGAGTTATATGATGAACTTGCTCCCCCACACCCCTCCCCCAGAATACAACTGTATGCTTGGCTTCTCCTGGTTCCTTAGCATTCCTCCCCATCCGCTTCCCTTGACTCTGAGAGGAGAGATGCAGACAGCAGGGCCTGTCATAGTCACAGGCCTGCGTCTAGTGTGTGTGTGTCTGTGTGTGTTTGTGTGTGCCCTGTCAATGGGGATGGACAGGAAATCTAAGATGGCTGACAGTATTGACAGTGAGACCCCAGTGACTTGTGTAATCTTAAAAACTCACACCAGGGACTAGCTGGACATACACTCTTGCTTCTCGACCAGCTTTTTTCCAATTTCTATGAATTATTCACCAATCCTTGATTGACAAGGTAGAAATTCTAATGAGAAAGTTGTTGAGAAGTGTAATTATGCATGTGTGTGTGACAGAGATGGAGTCTGAGTGCACGAATGTCACCTTTGTGTATAGAATGTTTTAAAGTGCTTTGAGTGTGTATCTCTGTGTGTGTGTCTGTGAGCAGTTTGGTGGATAAGTCAGGCTCTCATGTTTACCACAGAGAGACAATACATAGAGCCAGCACGGCTGGACAAGAGGAATCACACAAAATACTTTGTTGCATTAATCAAGCCATAGTGAACTAGGAGACACAGTGACATTGCCATTGTAAAATGAAACACACAAGCACATACACACACAAACATACACACACGTACACACGTACAAAATGACTAAAAGCTACAAGTTTTCCTCTCTGGTCAAATTGTGTTGGCTGGTTGCCAATACAGTACCAGATGACATTTTCTCTTCTCTCCTATAACACTCTCTCAATATCTATTTCTCTTCATTTATAGTTCTCTTTCTCTCACCTCTTTTTCTTTGTCTACTTCCTTCCTGCCCTTACTTCTTTTACCTTGGAGTCTGCCGTCTTGCTCCTGTGACTCCAGTCTAAAGGTCACGGTGTGTACCCACCGTCACTGCCTGTCACTCCTCCAAACTCTCTCCCCCCACCACACACATACACACATGCATGCATTCACACATGCACATACACACACAGACAGAAACAAACACCACCCTCCTTACCCTGGCCTCTGTCAGCCATCTAGTATATGGTCTTGGAATCATTCGCCAAAAAACTCCTTCCTGCTTTTCCTCCTCGGACATTAGAGGTTATAAAAGTGGACAATACATGAAGTACATAAAGGATGGTTAAGGACAAAAAAGGTAAGACAATGTCTAAATCTCAGGTAGCAGCCAGGTTTATGGTTTGAAACCATTGTTGCCTTTAAGTCTTAACATACAGTAGTTGTTGGTGGTGTCTGCAAATGTGTCTGTGGCACTGGCACAAACAACAAAACCTCACTTGACAGAACATCAACAGGATCCTCTGAGGCCTCTTTTCTCCTCTTCACTTTTCCCATCCCCCCTCTCCCCCAACCCCACACACTCACTCTATTTATCTCCCTGTATTTGCCTCCCCTTTCTTACACAGATACAGTGTCATTTTCTGTTTGAATTTAGGGTTTCTAACAGCACCATACTTCACCTCCCGGTCTCTGATCCCTAACCTCTTTAGGTGGTATATAGTGTCTATGAACTAAATGAGGCCCAAACCTCCAGAGCAGAAATCAATAAAAACTTGTGCCCACTCTCCTAAATTAACTGGCTGATTAACACACACCAGAGTGCTGAGAAGAGTTCAATTTAACAATGTAGAGAACAACACATGGCCTCATATACTGTATACAAAACACAAGCTGGTCACAATAAGGTATCTGTGCCAAATTGGCCTTGTTCTCCAAAGCAAACACACCAAATCAATACCTCAGCATGCAGTCACCCGCTTTTCTCAGTAAAAATCTTCCCTATTGTTTTCCGTTTGCTTAAACATTTATTTCCATTTTTTTCTTCACTGTTTTCCTCTTCTGTTCTCTGCCTCCTTCTGTTTCTCTCTGGTTCCTCCTCTCTCCGGGCCGTCCGTGGAGCGTTAAAGCGCTCCAGCGCTACGCACTAGTGAGTCTTCAACATCTTGTCTCGTCACGGCAATTACACATACACATATACACAAGCACACATACACTCACACATTGCATAATACATTGTTATAGAAATGCTGAGGTAAATAATTTCATGCAAATGCTAACACATTGTATGTGACTTTATTTTTGAAAACAAAACCAGGTTTGTGTGACAATAGTCACATATGTCTGACTTATTTAAATGACTACGAATTTGTCTCAAGTAGATCTAACACCACTGTATTGATTAAATATTCAAAACAAAAAATGCAATATCACAAACCATAAGTAATGGTTTGTGTAAAGCCTCAAACTTCAAATGACCACCACAACCAAAACTTTACCAATTTACAAATAAGGTGTTTTGTGAATATAGTGTTTATGTAATGTCTCATGTAAATACATGAAAGTAAAAAGTTAGTGTTCTGTAACATGTAATCCAGTAGCTGTGGAAAAAAAAACTTGTTTGTACTTTGGTAGAGTGTTACAGTAATGTAAACTTAATATAAAATGTTTTATTCAAGCAGGTGGTAAATCTTTGATTGGCCATGCACAGTTTGAGTATAAAGCCATTGTGAAAATAGCATTATGTAGTGAGGTCCAGTTAAAATCCATGCCAATTTGATTAATAAAGAAGGATTTTATATGGTTTAAGTTACACAAATGTAATACAGAATAAGGTCATATCTGTAATCTTGGCAACAACAATCAAAACCAACAAAAATAAGTCACAACCCTGGAGATCAATTAACTGCCACACTAACACAAATTTTTTTTTTAAACAGTCAGATGTTTCTCTAGTCCCACCCCTTTGGAATTTAGATAACTAATTTACATCGATTTAACTATTGTGATGGAAATACTTGTGTAACACAGAAACATCATGAGGCAATTACAAAACATTCCACTGGCCAAGTATCTGTTAATGCTGAAAACATTTTATTTTAAACAAAAACTACTAATTGGTTCAATAAAACCTGGAATATAGTTTTAGGTGTAGGATACAAGAGCAATGAAGGTTGAGGGTTAGGGAGACAGCAGACCCTTACTCTTCCACGTGACCATGAGAGAATGAAGGTTAAATAACTGCAAACTTTAATCATAGTTAATTAATGATTCATGGACCCAGAGTCTATGTCTAGTATTCAAAATATCCTTACACAGGTATGGGCAGACAGATTGCTGTGCATTATTCATATCTCTTCTGACTCTCTGGATGCAGTACTGCTGTCACAGCATTAGACTAGAAGACTAGTGATTGTTTATGGAAATATTGAAAACAATGCAGAGGAGCTTATTCATTTGTGTAGAAGCATGTGTGTGAGCATGCGGGAGAAAAAAGGTGGGAAGAGAAAAAGAGGGAGAAAGTGAGAGAGAGAAAAGAGAAGAGAGAGAGTGGTTGGGGTAGGTTATGACATAGGCACACTTCTAACATAAAATTACTGTGACACCAAATACAATGTTTCTGCAAACAGTCAGTGTTTGCAGAATGGATAGATGGAAAGAAAGTAAGAAAATGAAAGCGA
The DNA here is from genome assembly GCF_054491055.1 of Hypomesus nipponensis. Taxonomy (NCBI): domain Eukaryota; kingdom Metazoa; phylum Chordata; class Actinopteri; order Osmeriformes; family Osmeridae; genus Hypomesus; species Hypomesus nipponensis. Next base: position 10,342,076 of record NC_140369.1, read on the forward strand.
GAAAACACAGTGTTAGATTTACTGTGTCGTTGTCTAGTGTGTGCATGCTACAAATGAAGTCCCCAAGCTCATTCAATATTCTTATAGTCCTGTGTCTCTTGCCATTTTCAGTAGTAGTATATGAAGAGTTGTTCGTAAGAGAGACTGAAATTAAAGCTTTTGATGCAAGAAACTATGGCCTCAGAAACACCAAAAGGGTTCATGTTGATGTGCTGATTGCCCCCCCCCCCCCCTGTAACACCGCCCCTCCCACGCCCACACCTTAAACCTATGGATAGGTGCAGAGATACAATTGGCTTACATTTGTAAGACTTCATACTGTAAGGCAATCAACACTCAAGACAAACATTCCTCTTCAAATCCCTTTGACACACTTAAACCCTGACAATCTGAATCTCTTATCTGTGGATCTCAAGTACTGTGAGTAAAACCAAACTAATTGTCCATATTTAATTGTACAACCCCATTTCATGTCAAACAGGAAATCCTGACCTAGCAATAAAAAGACAGTTAGTTTAATGCTAAGAGGTAAAAGAGGTAAACTGAGAGGCAAATAATTGGACAGGAAAATACTGTTATGAATACAAATACAAACTTTTGTTTTGGTGAGTAACTGCTCTCGCTCTCTCACATACACACACAAGCACACATACATGCAATGTTCTGGAATTGATAGTTACTCCAGAACATTCCTCCCCAGCAGAGGCTAAATGAGAGCTTGTTAGCTGCAAGATAAAAACAAACGAGGCCACCTCACCACTTTGTGTGTGGACATACAGGGTTAGAAAGAGGACGATGGGGAGACAAAAAAGAAAGAGAGAGAGAGAGACGGGAGAAAAAGAGAGAGAAAGAGAATGAAGAACAGAGAGATAGGATGGGTGAGACTGAGTGTGGTAGAAATATAAAAATAGTGTGGCAGAGATTTGTTACTGTAATTGTGTTCAGAGCCCCTGTTTACTCGAGCCAGGCAGGTACAGGCAGCAGGTTAAAGACACAGATAGATAGATCAGTGTGAGAGACAGACAGATACTGAGATGGATGGGCTCTCACACACTGATATTGCACATTTAAGCCTAATAGAAGAAGATGGATAGCCAGTTAGCCACAGTATATGGAGAAGATAATATGGATGTTTATCTAGAGTAGACCACAGTGTGTTTCGACCCAATGTAAGTGTATATGTGACAGACAGCGTGCATACATGCCTGTGTCATGGAACCATTAGAGGGATTTCCTAGAGGGAATGAGGGTGAGGCGAGTCACAGGGAGCCGTTGTCTATTTGATTAAAGAGAATTCCAAGTGTTTTCTATGTTACAGAAGATGCATTTGAGAAGGACTTGTAGAACTAATATAGCAGACAAACGGACTTAGATCTAATGGAGACTGTATACATAACAAGATAAATCTACGGGGACAATTCCCATTCTGTAAGACCAAATACAGGATAAATGTTTCCTTTCACGCAGATGTTTTGCTGTCAATCAATAACATGTCGTATAAAAAGGGTGATGTTTGAGTGTGTGCATGTGTGTGTGTGTGACATGTGTGTTTGTGTGTATGTATGTATGTATGTGTGTGTGTGTGATGGTGAGCACTGTCCAGAGAATCAGACAGCCGCTGTCATGTTGCAGTCGTGGTGGTGGGGTAGGGAAGATGTTCTTGTCTGCAGTGATACGATAGCATGGACAGCATGGTTTAAGGACTAAAAAAGAGAGTCACAGATGTCTCGCTTGACTATCCTTCTCTTCTCTTGTCTCTCAGCTGTTGCCCTTGTCATCCCTCGTGGATGATCCCCCGCTCTCTCTTCCACCCCTGCTGTCTTTCTGTCCTTCGTCACGGATTGGTGTTCCCGTTCCTGTTTCTGTTTTTGACCCTTTTGGTTTGTTAAGTCTAAAACGAATCTCTGTACCTTTTTTCCTTTCTAAAATCATCTCCACAGTTTTCTTTAAAACTAAATCAATATTGAACATTGAAGCATGTACACTATTAGGTGATAGTATGCACACTGCATTCTGAGTCTTTACAAGATGTGCAAAGCAAGTTAAGAGTCCTCTCACTGAGTGGGGAAATTGGTTCCAGTAAATATCTTGTACTGGGAGTGACTGGGAGGGGTTGTGAAATACATCTCCTGTCATGGCTTTGGAGAAGGCATGACCTCTCAAGAGTAGTGGGAGTGTTTCTGCTCTATTATTCAGGACAGACCTTTCCCTCTGGACTGCGTGTATGGATGAGTGGATGTGTGTCTGTATGCGAAGGATGGGTCTGTTGAGTTTGAGTGTTTATGTGTGGACAGACACACACATTTGAGTATTTAGTGTCTCAAACGCTGGGATGCCAAGGTAATTACAATTACAAGATGAAGTAAAAACCAATTAGATAAAGACAAATAATCCAGAATCATGGAGGTCAAGGAAGGTGATCAGCAATGTGTGTGTTCCTCTCCATCTTCTCTTATCTTACAATTTAATGTTCCGCTGTTCCAATCTTTTTCAGTCTTGCTGTTACCTTTTCCATCTTTCTTCTGTCCTACTACTCTCTATATAAGCCTATTTTCCTCTGTGTGTGCTTCCTACATCAGATGTGGAGAGCGCTGATATGTTAGGGGGAGCAGCAGGCTGGGAGGCCAGACAAGAGCTTTAATTAATGCTCACCACTGGGGGGTTGGAAATGTCTGACACAAATTGTTCTTGTGGGATTCTGTGGATACTTTTGATCAATGGGTAATGAACTGTACATAGCTCTCTCTCTCTCTCTCTCTTTCTCTCTCTCTTTCTCTCTCTCTCTTTCTCCCCCTCCCCCTCTTCCAGCCCCTCAGCACACTGCCACACATACAGCTGATATATATGCCACATGTACATATATATGTTTGTGTATACATATGCTATATCATTACAATGGGGAAATATCATGACAATGGGGAAATATTGAACTCATTGTTATATGTATAGTTATAGATAACATAGCATTAACAGTAACATAGCATTTTGTTATTTTTTTGTCTTTGCACTTTTCTGTATTACTGTAAGACTTTTAAGACTATACTGCATGCACAAAATCTGCTTCTTCAATCAAGCCTATTGATAAGCTCAAGGTCTGCCACGCTCCTGTAGAAACCCTACAGTAATAGATTATTGCAATGATATTCTGACTATACTGTACGTGATTGTCATACTATTAAAATGTTTTCCTTTCATCAGACCATATGTCCATGACAAAATGCATAATTACAGAGCATCAGTACAGACATGAATTGGACCAATAAATCATTGTTTACGGGTTTGAAACAGCTTATTTAACCTTGGCGTGTCGGCAGAATTAGAATGTGGAATCCACTGAGAGAGCCTCCTCAGTATGCTTGACCATATTCAGCAGTTGAGGTGAGGAGAGCAAGGGATGAGCAGACAGACAGACTGACAGAGAGAGAGAGAGAGAGAGAGAGAGAGAGAGAGAGAGAGAGAGAGAGAGAGAGAGAGAGAGAGAGAGAGAGAGAGAGAGAGAGAGAGAGAGAGAGAGAGAGAGAGAGAGAGAGAGAGAGAGAAAGAAAGAAAGAAAGAAATTAAATAGAAAGATGGAAATGGAAATACTAAAATGGAGGGAGAGAATGTAGAGGCTTAAATATAAGAACAACCAGTCAGTAGAATTAAGAAATTGAGGAATGCAGTAAGAAGGGTGGGTGCTAGATGGAGGAATAAAGTGTTAGGAGAGCAAGGGACAGAGATGGGGACAGTGAAAGAGGGAGGGAGGGAGTGGAGAGGGAGTGTGGAGAGCACAAGGCAGATGACAAATTGTGATTAATAGATGGGGTCCGGGGCAGGAGTGTGGAGCGCTACTTATTAATAGAGAGAATTAGAGAGGCTGTGCAACTCAATCTGCACACTGTCAATTGCAATCAGAGACTATAATCAGATCTACACAGACATAGGTGGATGCATACGGGAACACCCTGGCAAAAACACACAAACACACACATGTCCGAGGCTTATCATTGACAACATGACTCTATTTCTATCTCTTTCTGTCTATCACTCTCTTTTTCTTAGTTTTATTCTCTCTATCTCTCTGATTTATGAACTATTAGGCTGTCACACCCTTTCCATAGCAGATTATTTGGCCTGGCTGTTGTGTATGGCACACAACCTTCACCTGACCCTCCCCATACCTTCTCGCACTTTTGTAACAACCTATACCACTAAAATGTAATACAATGTATTTGCCTAGCAAATCCTATATGCATTTACAATGTTTTTACTGTAGTTATTGTTATGTAGTTACATGGTCGTGATGTCACCTTGTCACCGTGATGTCACCTTTATGTTGTGAATTGTTGCCCAATCAAATGTGTATGAATTATTTAGTTCCATTCTTGAACGCTTTCTACGAATCCATTCAACCATATGGTCTAAAAACATGTTGGGCTGTTTGAGGACCTTGATGAAAAGTAACAAGAGCAGAGCATCTCACCTGGGGCCTGACCCATGTTGCAGCCCCTTGGTCCTCTCGTCCATCCCCTTGCAGTAAGGCTGGCTTATCAATCATCAGTATCCCAGACACCTGAAGGTTAGAGGAGCACTGATGTGATGAAAAGGTTAAGATAAGTGTCCTTCTACATCTCCTTCTATACATCATCTTAAATACTAAGACACACGTTATAGGATTTAACTATATTTAAAATATTTTGACTCCACCTACATCAGATGGTGAGAATTCATTCCGTTTCATGTAGTGTGTTGAATAAACAGATCTTTCTTTAACATAAAGAAAGAAGAGAGAAAAGAGGAGGTAACAAAACCATGGCACATGTTACTGTATTAATATATAATCACAGACCTTAATATTAATCAGCTTAGTTAAAATTTAATCAGACTCTAAAAATCGAATTCTCTCCAAATTGTCTTTGACTCATGGTAAGTATCTTTTAAACCAAAGGACTTAGTTTGGTGAGCAGCTACACTGAGAACAAGCATACACATTCAAACACACACATATTCTTCCCTCATACGTTTCACATACACTGCTGATTTATAATTGAATATCAGACTTTCTATGGTTGACGATTAGAGGGTTGGTTATCGCTCTTTCTTTCTCCTTCTGCTGCTGTGACCAGAGGCTTGCTGTCTGCCTGGGGCTAAGCCAGCTGACAGTACGCATCCTGAGGAGTGATCTATTGATCCATATTCAATATCTGCTACACTTTCCCCTTCAGTAAAGTTAAGCGCTGAATAAATCAAGTGTACAGCTGATATCTTGAACATTTATTTTATGGTGCCAGAAAACAGTTGCATGTGACCGGGAGCAGATCTTATGATCACTGCAAAAATACATATGTGAACCAAAAGATGTGGTCAATTTAATGTGTTTGTGATGGTTTTAGAAAACGTTTTCAGATAAATATTTTTCAAATAATAATGTGAAACAACAATGGGTTGTGGGAATCTATTCCAACTGAACATGGTATAATACTGTTATTTTATTCAAATAATACATTTGAACATATTGACATGAACTGAGGTATATTAAGAAACATTAAGGACTAGAAGGTGAGTTGAGGGAGTGATAGAAAGGGAGAAACTGAAAGAGGAAAAGGAGAGGTTGTCAGCAGCAATATGTCTTTCACCACTAATGAGCTCTGAAAGCTAGAGAAACATAGAGACTCTGACAACAGCCCTGAGAACAGCACTCTCCTCCTTTCACCCTCTCTCTCACTTTGTCATTCTTTAGGCTGTCAGTCTCTACCATTATCACTACACCCTAGTCTCTTTTTACATGGTTTTAGTTGGCTTATTACTCAAACATAAAGCCCCTAAAATATATAACCTGCTAATGAAAGTGCTGCCATGATTATGTAAAGAAAATGCAACATTTTTTGTTTAAATTATTCACATAGTCCAGATTTTAAAAAGGTTCAATTTATGACAGATCAGATGATAAAATAGCTAATTGGCAAATTTGACTGTATAACCTGTCAACATGTGAACAGTTTCCATATTCTTTGAATGCATACATTTAAAATGACATTATTGGATTATTGGATTAACTAACTATCAACTATTACCTTCGAAGTGAGAAGAAAGATGAGAGGATGGGACAGTGTATGAAAGAGCGCGAGCGCAGAAGGGCGGGGGAGTGCGCGAGGTAGATATGCCATGTTGAAGAAGGGCGAAATCTAACAAGTGAGAGAACTGTTGCTTTCTGGTATAGACGTTCTTTAACGTACTTACACTGGACAGAATATCTAAGAATATTCATTATACTTTTTAGGAGCACAAGAGGAAGTGCATTATAATTTATAGGTCGGCAAAATCAATTTTACCTCGAACTGTGGGATACATCGAATCAAATCGGCAAGTGATACACTTGCCCTTCGAACTGCTCCAGCATAATTTCAATTTGTGACAAAGGACAACATTTGTATAACACGTAGACCGTCCGTCCGATAAGTGACAGTTCTGTTATACTACGGACTTCAGGGAAGCTCTGCAACTCACCTTGTGGCAATGGTGAGGATGACCGGTCTTCACGGATTAAACCACTTCTAGCCTGTATGGGCCAATGTCCCTGTGGTGTTTCGTTTACCATAGACACCTGTACACGTACCTCGTCATTACTCAACTGGGTACCGAGGAGTATCAGGTGAGTGGACTTTTTTTTTTATGTGATAAATAAGTGTAACTTGGGTCTAATCTTCAGAGATAACAAATACAGGTCTTATGGTTTTTCGGAAAATGTGGCTATTGCTTAATTATTTGATCAACAATATGTATGAATTAGTCTCTCGAGACAATGAAATAGTCAGCATGCTCAATGACCGCATACCAATATTGTAAACGTTGTAGTCTAAATAAGTTATTTATGGCAATTGCTGATTATTTTCACCATTATACGATGCATATATGCTTTTTAAACAAATGTTTGCATTTGTAAAACAACTATTGATATCCTATTTGTACATTAAATGTATTTAGCCTATGTAAAATTATATATGGATCTATGATAAATATGGATGACTGATCTGATCCACTAAAGTTATAAATATAATCCTCTAAATGACATCTTATTGCTTATTATAGTATTGTGTGTAATGGTTAGTTTTGGTTTTCTCAACAGCTAATCAACCTGTCCTCTTCCCAAATGAACATCAAGGCACAGAGAGACAGGTGTATGATATGGAGGGGGGCATTGAAACCTGATATTTAATACAACATACATAAAAACACCATAAAAGTCAAGAGGACCTACTACTAATAAGGAGTGGAAACACAAAACTGAAAATCTGATGTGGTTTGATGAATATTGACTTAGATATATTTATTAAAATAAATAGTGACAGAAGGCTTGCTTTGCCACTACAGAAGGACAAGAAAGAAAGAGTGGACTAAGAAATACATTTTTCTTCTTCTTCTTTCTCCACCGTCATCCTTGGACAGACAAGTGAGTGCCTTACATTAAATGTGGAGGGTGAAATGGACTCCAGTGGGAATACTGTAGACCCCACCTGACATATCCCCATCTGAGAAATAGAAAGAAATTCCTTGGAGATTCGACTGCCTTCTGTAGCAAAGTTTCATATTTTTTTTGTTGAGGCTGCAGAACTCTGTTATTCCCCTTTATACTACATTTTTGGTTTCATGGCTCACATTCAGCTTATGCTGTGAGGTCAGCCGGTGTGCTCTTAAATACATAAAATACAATAATACAGCATTGTTGGAATTACCAAGAAAGCTATTGAGAAGAAGATATGAAAATTAGTTCTGTTTTTTAAATTAATGAACACAATTGTTTAAATTGTTTTCATTTTCTTCTATTATAATTTAACTTTCTGAACTGAGACATTAAGTTGAGATAATTATTTACCTCTTAGCCACAGTATTTAATATAAATCCCTTTAGTCTCGTCCTGTTTTTCCCTTTTTCCCTCAAAGACCCTGCTACCCTTTCACTTTAATTTATTTCCTCTCTTCTCTCTCCTCATTCTTATTTATTTGGTCACATCCCTGGCAAATAACCCGTTGGTCTACTCATTCACAGAATTTCCCCCAATCCTTCATTCTCACCCTTTCTATCCCCTAGTTTCTTCCCACCTAGAGTTCAGTCTGGCCGGCACAACCATTCCGGCCAAGGGGGAGGAGGACTTCCTTACGCTGGCCGCCTCCCGGCTTAGCCGCAGGAAACGTGTGATTGGGGCAGGAGTGGGCGTGGCCATGGTTCTGGTGCTCCTGATCGCCATCCCATTATTGGTTCACACCACGAAAGGGGGAGGGTCTGGAGGAGGGGACACTCACTATGAGATGCTTGGCAGCTGCAAGATGGTATGTGACACTTTTACCCCCCCACAGGGCAGCCATGAGCTGTCCGCTGTCTCCCCCAGCCCCCAGACTTCACAGGACGGAGGGGCAAGAGTGGGTACCGTGGGAGCCCTGGACTTCCTGGACCCCCAGGGCCCAAAGGGCCACCAGGAGAACCCGGGAAACCCGGCCCTCCTGGACCCCCTGGTCCTGGCCCGGGCGGCTATGTTCCATCTTTGTACAGCCCCAAGATTGCTTTCTACGCAGGCCTCCGAAAACAGCACGAAGGGAGCGAGGTTCTGAAGTTTGATGATGTGGTGACCAATGTGGGAAACTACTATGAGCCCAGTACTGGCAAGTTCACCTGCCCTCTGCCTGGCATCTACTACTTCACTTACCATGTACTCATGAGGGGCGGAGATGGCACCAGCATGTGGGCTGACCTGAGGAAAAATGGACAGGTAAGGACACCAGTGCATGCTTGTGTTTGTGTGTTTGTGCTTTAGAAAGAGTTATTTTGTATTTATTTTTACGTTAGTACAACAGATTATGTGAGGAATGCTGCCATGTGAATATAATTTTGGCACTTTTAAAGACAGTTAATCAGACATGATAAAACACATATTCAGACTACCTATTCAGTTACCTCTAAATCACTTAACCAGTATAAATAAATGGCTTCAAATTGACATGCATTCATCATTTAACATTGAAATAAGAATAGAATAACTCAACCTCTCCTTCAAAGGTTAGATAAGTCCTCAATTGATAATTCAGCATCACTTCTATTACTTCATAAAAACTAATTGTAAAAGTTTCTGATAAATCCATAAGTTCATTGCTCCTGGAGATCACAGATACAAACATAGGCCTGTAGATAAATTGAGGCAAGTTGGTTTGCAAACTTCACATAATACATGAGTTGGAATGAACTTCAGTGAATGACAAGAAGTGAAAATGCTTATCTAAGTGTTCACCTCCTAATTTTGGCAGCTTGAGGGAGGGAGAGAGAATGAGGGAATGAGAGGCAGAGAGTGTGAGAAGGTAGTGACATCCAAGCGATCAACAGGATAACAATCTTCCACATCTCTGTGGAGTGATGCCAGAATGCAACAGCTGGCTACTGTCCTTTGAGGCTCCCTGGCTTTAACACTAATAAATAAACGAGGAGCAAAAGACCACCAAAAATATGAAAGTTTCCATCTGGAGATTCATGACAAGCTTGAGGAATTAAACCCTGACTCAATTGAAGAGGATTCATTTTGAAATGTGTGATGCAGAACACAAGAGTGACAACCAAGGGATTAAACAGACAAATAGAAACTTGGTTTGCCTTGTCAAATCAATCACATTGACAGGCAGTAATGTGTAACTGCAACTACCGTGAAGCTACACTCATTCCTCCTCATAACATTTATTGAAATATCTATCAATGAATCTCCAATAATTGAACTCCTTACTCTTTTTAGAAGTTGCACCCAACTCTTTAACAAGACCTCAATATTCAAGACCTCAAGACAACAATATTCACTCTTAATGGACTCATCTAACGCAGACATTTTATATGACCTAGTCAATAAAGAGAGTGGTAGATTATTCTCTGCCTGTTTGCTCATCAATTGGACAGGCTGCTCAGTAAAATAGACAGACAAAAATGTAAATGTAATTGGGGGAAATGGTTTGTCACGTGTCGTGCCAGGTATTGTCATTCCTGTCCACTCCTGCTTTTAAATCATTCATAGCCTTTAGATGAGATCCTCTCTTCTCCACCTGCGCCCACCTTTTACAAACACACATGCACACATAGACACACACTATCTTTGACCGCCCCTACTCACATCCCTTCTGGCTTGTCTATTGGCTTCCCAATAGATTATCTCATTTTAATTATCTTTTCCATCAACTAAATTATTTAACCCAATTCAGTGCCCATCCTGCCCTTGCAGGCCCACTCAGTGATACTACTTTGCTGTGAATAGACAAGTGTTCTCATACTAGATGAGCAAACCAATTTTATAAATTAGAAAAACACAATACAGATAAAAATAAATTAATGAGTAAATAATCTCAATACTAAACTGGCAAATGTCTAGGTTACATACAGTGACTATTGGTTGTTTAAGCAATGTGGATTGCATTACAGATTTTAGGGAATTAAATGTGTCTTCTTGGTTCTTTGAAGCACTAGTTGTAGATACAATTGCGCATTTGTGATTTACATTCACCAGTCTTTTAACTTGAAGTGACTGTTTGGTCAAGCAGTGTCAGACTCGCAGAAAGATGCAGTTTATCCACACCAAGTTAAAGGGAGCAGAGATTAAGACAGTCGGTAGAAATGACTGTAAACGGGACAGGCTATGAACAAATGGAACGAGAATGATCAAAGTAAGGAGAAAAAGATAGATGGACATGCAGAGGAGAGCAGACAGAGGAGGAGGAGAGACTGCTAATGTGAAGCCAACATGAGAGGGGTGGATTAGATCCCCATAAAGAAGACAGAAGAGGAGAAATACAGTCAACTAAGGTGCAGCGATCAGGTAAAACACAGAGAACAGCAATGCTATCCATGATGTTAAATAAATAAAAGACCTAATAGCCATTTTTACAGTATCTGTTAGCTATGGCCTTATTGATGATCGTTCATCAATTACTTTACCTAACTTTAAAAGCTACATGGACGCTAGAGATGGATCAAAAATTGCAGCTACATGTTTTGAGAGCCATTTAAAGATTTGTGTTGAGATGGATGACCTTTTCTATAGATTTATAATTTACAACCGATATATACCTTGCCCTTTGCAATGATGAGCTGGTATGTGCATCATGAATATTTATAGTGCAGTATGAAGTCTATGGGTTGGTCAGTTTGGGTTCTGAATGGTCACATTTTTGGTTCATCCTGATTTCACTCAAATTCACCCTCATTGGTTTTACCACAATGTGTCAGGCATCTTGCTGCAGGTAATGGTAGGAGAGGTTAAGACATAAGGAGGATAAATATTGGACTTGGAAAAAATTGGGAAAAATTGGAAATCTTGTTTTGCACTTGGCCAAACATTTTTGGCAATGTAAATCAAATATTGTTAGGGTTAGGGTTACAAGCACTGCCAATTAATATAAACTAAACCAGCAAATTAATTACTTTAATATTATATGCCAGTGCTTTATTTGCAAGGACAACCATATTCAGGAAAATAGTAAGTAAACAGCTCACTTTCATTAAGTTGGCATGATGTGGCTGCTGTCTGAAGTAGGAGACTAATTAAGGTGCTTGAGTTAAGGTGTCAGTACAGGTTTCAAGCCTCTGCATTTTAAAGTGAAGTAAATCACCATGTGTTTTCCTTTTTCCTTACTTAGCACCTTTTTTGAAACTGCCATGGTAAGAGTTTGATGTCAAGGAAGCAGTTATACGGTACATCTCTATACCATCTCTCGTATATATTCTTTTACATTTTATAACGTATATATGTATTAGTTGATATGTCCATGTTCAGCCATCATGAATCATGAACACATGTATATCCCAAATGTTTCTGCCTCTCACTCCATCCTACTGTTTCTGTAACATACAGCACATACATCCACTTGTTGGGAATGCAGGAGGCCACTGTAGTGTTTATTAAACATTATCAGACATCCCCCCCCCCCCCCCCCCCCCCCCCCCCGGGACGCAATCACGACACGCCAAATTCACCTGTTTCGACCATAAATGACCATTGCACAGTCTCGCGCTCGCTATAAATAAAAAATCCCAGAATTCCGGGAGATTGCGTAGCGTTTGCGGGTGTCAGGGATATTGAAATGCGGGACACTCCCGTAACTTCCGGGAGACTTGGGACGTCTGCATTGTACTTTTTTTTTGTTTCTCTCTCAAAGCTTCACATTCCCTCGTAAAATGTCATTAAAAGGTAGGGGGCTCACTTAATGTTTCCAGATTATAAAAAAAATAATTGGTGAAAGTTTTTAATGAGCCATTTTCAATAGAAACATGAGCCTTAGACATTGTCAACAAATTGTTTCACATTATCAGATGTGCTTTTCTAACTGATATTCAGTAAAAGCTGAAGGCATGGCATTAACTCATGACCTTTTATATTTATATAATGAGTTAGTTGATATTATCAGATGATATGGTTACTAAGATCCATAAATACTACTTCATCAAAAAACATTTAAGTGTTTGTAAAGAAGGTGTGCAGTAGCACATTTGTCAGTTTTTGACCATCCTCATTACTTGGCATGTCAAAAATGCCAACATGGGTCAACAAATTACCATCCATTTACTAAGTGGAACGTTACCTAAATCCATTGCATAACCTATGCTGCAGTTCAGGCACTGCAGGTACACCAGCCCTCAGCTGAAACTCCTTTATATCCAATTAAAGTGTCTCCTCCCTTTGGAGGCTTCAACCTAGAGCCAATTAGAGACTTTCTAATCAATGTCTTGACACCTTAGGTCCAGAGTGTCATGGCAATGTATTAGCATTTAGCATGCCAATTAAGGTGCAGATTCACCATTTCTTGTAAAGGGCTCCTCGTCCCACAGATCCCACAGTAATTGAGACCGAGTGCACCTTAACCTTGCACTGGAAAGAGAGGGAGTGAGAGGACTACAGCATTTTTTTAATGTGCCACTTCCATTGCCTTTGTTTTTTATCCAATCCTTCTCATTCTGCCCATTGTGGTCCCTCAGGTGAGTTTAAGAGATCCCTCTCAATCGCCACGCTCCGCTCTGAGAGGTCTGTACATCACGCTGAATGAATCCTGTCAGTTTTATTACCAGAGGAGCAGGGCACCACTGCAAAACAAAAAAAATAACAGACTACACGGACCCCACCTCCCCAGTCTCATTCCTAACCCCCCTGAAATAGGCTCGCTTGATCAGTTTGTTATCCAACATACTCCCCCCCCCTTCACTCTAAGCCCCCTTCAGCTTGGCTCCCCTCACCCTCTTCCTGTGCCCAGACTGTTAAAGTGCATGCAGCTGCACTTTCCTCTGTGCCCTCTTTCTAATTTCAGTCACTACCCCTCTTTTTATTATCTCTTTCACCCCACCTCGTATTTTTTCTCACCCCATGCCCTTTCCTCTCTTCACTATAGCAAGCATTAACTTGACAGCAACACCAAATCAGCATCAAACGTTAGTTGATATTACATAGTTGTCAGCTAACAAACTTAAATTCCCATTTAACTCAACCTTTCAGTTTTCCGCTTTCTTTTACACAAAACAGCCTTTGCAAACTTGCTCCATCTCTCCACCTCCACTTCCCTCACTCTCTGCCTTCTATTTAATGGTACCCCTATAATGAGAAGTGAAGGCAGTGTAATCCTGTGCTGTCCCACGAGTCCCTGCTTTCTCCAGCAGTAGCAACTCAATTCAGAGCTGCATAGGGCCAATAGACAGAAATTCCCTCCATTGTCGATATCAATCTCCACCTCGGTTGACAGAAATCCAGATTTTCCTCTCTCTCACTTGTACTGATGCCCAACCCCTCGTCTATGCTTGTAGAGAAAAACAAGAATTTATCTTGATAGGTACTGAAAGCCCAATTTAGTTTCCCCTGTTTGTATCATCGCCTCTCAGTAAGTACTTAATATTCAATTACATTAAGTCATTTTAGCAGACGCTCTTATCCAGAGCGACTTACAGTAAGATTTCAGATCTGCAGTTTCAAAAACAGCAAAATGACAAGAAAATGTCCCTTTAATTGTTTTGCAGTTACTTTGGATGTAAGAAAAAGGAAGGTCACTCGAAAAACTGTAATTGTATACTTCCCATGATCACACTGTGGATCAGCTCATGTGTTTTAGAAAAGGTTATTGAGTATTACATGATGATGCTGAGTCACAGACTTGAACTTGCAACTATACATTCATCATAAACATTAAACAAATGTCAGTGGCTGCATATATTTTCTGCTGTCTGATCCTTGGTGGAGTAAGGTCTCCTACGTAGCCAGACCAGATGAGCCAGAAATAACAATGCTCTTTATCACTAGCAAATATAATTAGCTAAATCACAGAATGTTAGATTGGTCATTATGGGGTGGAGGGGTAAATGCCAGTGTCAGTGTCTTGTTGTGGTATTAACATATGGGCTATTCACATTCAAATCTATGGTTAAATAAAAGAAAGATTTTACTATAGCTTCTCAAACTGTCTGCCCCTCCAAATGTAATTCAGAGAATCTCAAGGGATTAATGTCACTCAAGCATGTAGACAGATGCCTGGGTGTACAGCAAGTCAGGCTCTGTGTTTTAATACATCTGTTTGAATCAACATTGGATTTCCTCAGGAGGGCTATTATTCTTCTCGCTGAAGAGAAAGTATATGGAACACAGCCAAATAGCCTATATATTTCCTGACCCAAGTGGGATACATAAAAACTTTACTGTATACTGACAAATAAACCTTAGTACAGGCTTTATAGACAACACTGTGTGTGCCAAAGGATGGATTCCTATCCTGACCTCCTGCACTATTTCATGAGGCCAGTTGACCGCTGTAGCCTACTCTGTGGCCCCATTTATTGTGATTGTATGGAGTTATTGAGGAGTGGGAGCCATTAGGGAGGGAGCTGCCAGGGTTGTTCGCCTACCAATTACCGAACCATGTAGCCCTGTTGCCCAACCCCGACGCATCTGGAGTTTGGGGGTGGTAGTGGGGGGGAGGGGGGAGGGGGCTGAGGGGGGTCCCGAGAGAGCTGCCACAGCACCGCTTCGTTAATCAATCCGATTTAGACCGGACAGGGACACGCTTAACCGCCGCTCCCGCCAACACTGCCACGGCAGGGAAAGAAAATGCAAGCGTGACCTGCATCTCATTCTTAGAGAAAGGACAAAAAAAGATGGATAGATGGGTCCAGAATGAAGAGATAGTGTTTGAGAGAGGGGGGAGGGGGGAATTGGGTTCCAAATGGAGGAGGGATGATGGAGAGGGCGTTGAGCGTCTAGAAAGAGACAGAACAATTAATGGAGTGATGTGCATTGAATTGAAAACAAAGAGAACATATCGATTCATTTGTGTCATGGGGGCAGTTCTTGTGCAACATGCTGCAGGTATATGGAAAGAAATAGTAATGAGTTGATGAACGGAACACAAAGCTAATTATTTTGAGGAAGATTATAAGATTATAGAACTGGTTAGTTAGATCTTATCCAACATAGCCGATCATAGAAGGGGACACTTGGTGACCAAGATAATGTAACACATCTGCAGCCGTGCTCAGACCCAGGAAGGGAGACAAGGAGAGGGCATTTCATGAATATGGATGTCCATAAAATTAAATGGATCCGATGCTTGAATAGACAGAAACTTGCATAATTATAGTACTATCATTTTAAGCAGCTTTCGTCAATGGGGCCACAAATGCCTAATTGAGGAAACACACAACAGAAACATTTACTGAAGTCCACGACAGCTAATTTTCTAACACACTATGCACAGTATTTAATGGTTTTGTTTCAAATTGTTGTAGTGTGTATCTGTAGCTGTAAAATATGATACTGTATTTATACCAGGAGCATGGCCAGGCCCCCTTGTAGTTACACCTCGGATTTATACACTGGGCTTCTGTTTCAATTCCTAAACTATGTACTGCATACGTCTTCAACCTGATTGCCTTTCTTGGAGGAAGCCAAACAGATTGATAGTCTAGTGAACCATGTCTTACCTGACACTATCTCAACTCTAAACAATCCGGGGGATCTCTATCCGACCCACATCTACCACAGCTTGAAGAGCAGGAGGCTATGTGAGCATTCTTGAGAAAATCAATAAGGGGAAAGTGAGGTGATGCTCTGAGCTTGGGGTCAGAGGTTGGTGAACACAACATCTATTTGGGCACGACATACCCATTAGACAGGAAGCCCTGACATTCTACCAAGACCCCAAAGGAAAGCAGGAAATTGTATGATGCAAGTCTGGTCACACGAAAGGAGAGAGAGAGAGAGAGAGACAGAGTAAGAGAGAGAGAGAGAGAGAGAGAGAGAGAGGGGGAGGGAGAGAGAGAAATAACATCATCAACAAACTATGTTTAGGTCCAAATGTTTTACAGATCTGAGTTGGTGAAACTTATTGTAATTATTGAGTTCAGGGGTAGAATTACAAACAATCGTTTTGTGGCTGTTAAAATGAGGTCACATACAGGAAATACTTTATAATCCTACCACATCCACTTGTGTCACCCTCCTCACCCCCCCAATTAACTTTAACATAACTGCCATATCCCCTTATGTGCCATATCCCCCCCCCCCTCAACAGGTGAGGGCCAGTGCGATTGCTCAGGATGCGGACCAGAATTATGACTACGCCTCCAACAGTGTCATCCTTCACCTGGATGTGGGGGACGAGGTGTGTGTGCAGCTGGACGGGGGCAAAGTTCATGGCGGAAACACCAACAAATACAGCACATTCTCCGGCTTCCTTATCTACCCTGACTAACAGCACTATCACACACTGAATCACACCCTGAATCACACACTGACTCACACACTGAATCACACATTGACTCACACACTGAATCACACACTGAATCACACACTGAATCACACACTGACTCACACACTGAATCACACACTGACTCACACACTGACTCACACACTGACTCACACACTGACTCACACACTGAATCACACACTGACTCACACACTGACTCACACACTGACTCACACACTGAATCACACACTGACTCACACACTGAATCACACACTGACTCACACACTGAATCACACACTGACTCACACACTGAATCACACACTGAATCACACACTGACTCACACACTGAGTCACACACTGAATCACACACTGACTCACACACTGAGTCACACATTGACTCACACACTGAATCACACACTGACTCACACACTGATTCACACATTGACTCACACACTGGCTCAAACTCACATTTTGTTGCCAAACAAACACAAGCGTGTTTGTTGTGTTGCAGAGCTTGTAGTCGGAAATGCTTGCAGTCAGAGAAATACAGCAAAGTAATTAACCACAATAACTTTGTTACTAAAATACAACCTCCCTTAACACGTCAAATCTACTGTAGACCCTCCCCAATGTTGTGTCTTTCCAAACTAATTTGTGTTCTGCAATTAAAGAAGTAACATTTGGTGATGGAAATAATACAAAAATCAAGTCTTGACAAACAGTTGTTTGTAACCATTATTATATTGTACAGTATATAGTGTATTCTTAACATTAGATATGATATATATATATATATATATATACATATATTTACTTGGTAAGCACATGCATATATGTGTAATTATGTTTGTGGAAGCACAGCAGTAAATTATTCTCATGGCCTTTCACACACTAACACAAACAGTCTGATTAATTGAACTTTTCCTATCTATTGTTACATTACATTACAAGCTGACCATTTCAGCCACCAATGTGGAATTGAGTTAAATGGTCTCCGAATGCAGGCCGTAAATCGAAGACTGGTTGCCCCCCTCATCCCCCCTCGCTGCGCTAAGAGATGGATTTCCAATACGGCCAGAGACACCTAACGAGAAAAGTCATGAATATATTGATCAGAACTGATAATACACCCAACACCACCAACATCCAGTATGCTGTATGTGTGTGTGTGTGTGTGGGTGTTTGCTTAACCCTGTGTTTGTGTGTGTGAAGATAAGTATCGTGTTCTTGTTAGTTTTGCCCATCTGCCCTCGTCCAAGGCCAAAGGAGAAGGGATCTGTCTGTGTGTGTGCATGTGTGTGTGTCTTTGTCTTGAGTGTGTGCATGTGTGTGTGTCTTTGTCTTGAGTGTGTACATGTGTGTGTATGTGTGTGTGTGTGTGTGTGTGGGGGGGGGGGTCTTGAGTGTGTACGTGTGTGTGTGTGTGTGTATGTGATTGGGTATCCATGAGGCTCAGTGTAGGTATTCTCACAGAGCCAGAGCTGATGACGGAGGCCCATCATGTTCTGCTCATGTACCTCAACATCCTCCCCTTGGACTGATAGAATAGCACACACCTCCATTACTGCACACAGTCACTCATTTACTAAGCATTTAAAATTAGTGTACATGTCAGCCCTGATAGTTGCATTGAAAGGGATCTGAAGATCAGGCAATTGTTAGTCGGAGAAGTTCTGTTCCTCAAAGGTAATCCAGCCTATTATCTACTACACAGACATTTCACACTGTACTCTTTGACATTTTGTGATGCTGCCAATGTTGGGGCCCAGACAAACAAAGGGTCTTTGATAAATGTGTGCATCATTGCGTGTAACTGAATGTGGCATACTGTAAAACAAATGGTCATTATGCAGGTGGAGTTGGATGCTGTCTGTCAAATATGTGTTTGAAAACCTGGCATGATGGTAACATTTATCTATCGATGTTATTATGTTATTGATCAGACTCTATAACATTTATTTTTTTAAGTTTTGTTTGTTGAACAGTCCACAACATGATCACACACAGCTATATCGATTACAGCATATGCAGTAAAGTTGATGTATTACATACATAAACGAACGAACAGCAAGATGCAAAACTGCTCCATCAACACACGTCTATGTATTCAGTCAATGTAGGAAATGGAGCCAAATAGCTTAGTATTGTACCTGGTAGAATGAACCACTCAGTGAGTGTAGGGCACAAAGATGTACTGGTATGTAGAGTACTGTTCAAAGGGCATGGCAGGTGGTGAGTGTCATGTCTCAAATTACAGTGCGTACATTAGGCGACAGACTGGTGGGCTAGCATGACAGAACTCTTATGAGCCCTTGAAGTCTCAATTCTGGTGAAAACTGTAATGAATTACTCTACTGTATTGATGGATGATGATTGATCGAAAGCCAACCAACACTACATTTACACCAACACGATGTGCGTGCATGTACTGTATGTGTCTGTGTGTGTGTGTGTGTGTGTATGTGTGTGTTGGAGACACGCTGCATCCTACCTTGTGTTTTCAGACACTACTAATGTCGAAAAACCTGACCTTTCTTTATGGACTGTATGAACTGATTATTGTTATTGTACCTTGCAATCTCATGTATATTATCATACATTCACTCTACCCTATAAGACCATTTAAAACCAACAATAAAAATGTAAGAATATGTCTCTGTCTAATGAGTCACTGTCTTAATACCATTTACTAAATATTAGATATAATGTGATCTATTCTGCTTTTATTGTTGATACAGAATGTGTTACCTTACCTGCAACAGTTCAGCACATCCCACTGTGGAGCTCTGCATACTCTCAAACAACATAGTAATGACACTGCAGTGCTATGGTACTGTATAAAAAGAGGTCTCCCCTCAGTAAAGCAAAGCTTTAATGAAAGGGTAGAGGTTATAGTATTCTGGCTGTAAATGTCTTCGCTGAATTTGGTACCTTTGGAAGACCATGACGTCTGCTCACTCCTGGATGATTCCAGTAGAAAGTTAATTGGACAGGAAGGGAGGGCTGAGAACGGAAGGCGTTCGGCCCCATTAGCAATCCTCCTGTGGAAGGCTGAGCTGAGAGGATCACAGACTCACAAATAGGAGGATTAAAATAATCAATAGCCTTCACTCTCGTCGTTGCAGAACACACACTGCGCAGACAGTAACACACTCAGACCCTCACACAGACAAGCGCCCAGACAAGCGCCCAGACAACACACACACACGCTCTTTAGCACGCACACATTCCTCCTGAACACATAACCCGAGTAGACACTCCAGCCAATGTAAGGCACACTCTCACAGCCACACTAAATACAGGTTTGTGCTGATTTACAAGGATGCAACCTGAAACATAGAGTTCACATGTATTAAATCTGACAGGCTGCACTATACATATAAGGGATAGAATTACCCCTGGAAATTGAAGCCTGGAAATTACAGGTAGATTCATGACACAGTAGAGGTTATAGTCTTGTCCATTAATGAGATTAATATGTGAGATTTTTGCAGTAAATAAAGTACATTGTTGTGTCCTATAAACATGTCTAAGCAGCCCAGTACCAGTGGAATGTTAAATTCAGGAACGGCCCTATTTCCAGTCAATTATGTTCCAGCTTGGGCTGGGTGATATATTGAATATTAGCAATATTTTTTACATTTATGTCATATTTGAAAATATGAATATTGAATATTAAAAAACATGTATATGTATATTTTTTGCTGGTCCTTGTGTTTTAAGATCACCGTCTGGCTCCTCTCCATACAGTCACCGTTTGTGCACAAACTGAAAATTGCACTCGCACAGGCACTCTTTTGCTCCCTTTTTGTCCTGTCACATAAGGACCTCTGCATGAATTATTCTGTGACAAGAGACGTCCATTTTGTCAAGTTGCAAGTTTTTTAATAATAATTTCAATGCAAATGCAAACATATCAAGATATATATTAAATATCGTTAACATTTATCGAGATATCCATTTTTTTATAAATCGCCCAGCCCTAGTTTCAGCAATCCTTTCACAGCCAATCCCCAGCGGTGAGGTGGGTCTTCCCCCTTCTCTTATTTTGTGTAACCACTGTCAATCCAACTCGAGCTGGAGGAAAGCAAGAATGTTTAGATAATAATTTGGGGTGCTGTTTCTCATATTTGAATTTATTTAGTAGCCTAATATTACCTATTGCAGCTTGAAAGGTTAATTACAACTAGATGCTGGTGGTCCAGCCATAAAGTAATGGTGTCACCAGCGTCAAGAAATCATAGCAAGAAATGTCATTCTTCATTTTATGACTATTTCTTTACTGTAGAATGACCATGCCACCTGCTGTACATTTATTTCAATTACATCGGTTTTATGGAGGAGAACAAATGCAATTTTTAAGTCTACCACAAGTCGGCAGTCGATGTCGAATTTTGTCTGCAGGCAAAGATGGCGGTGCGGAAGAAAGACGGCGGCCCGAATGTAAAATATTTCGAAGCGTCTGATACCGTTTCACAGTTCGACAATGTCCGCGTGTGGTTGGGCAAGAACTATAAAAAGGTACTGCTTGTTCTTTTGAATATGTATGTAATAAACGTATTATTTTCATCATAAAATGTAGAGGGTAATCTTTTCGGCAAAATGAGTGACAAAGAGAGAGAGGGAGGGTGTGCGATGGGTTGCAGAATGTCCAGCTGTTAATCCTCACATTAAGAGCCTGATACAAAAGGATGCTGAGGAAACATTCTGAAAAGGGGCTGGCACGTGAATGATTTGCCCGGGACATGTTGAAAGTGCATGTTTTACCCAACTGTGGTGACGGAAATAATGGCCGCAACTGCGGGGTTTTGTCAAAGGCAAAAATGAGCCAGCTAACGGTGAATTTGCATTGCCACTCTGGCCAGCGCATCGCAAGCGCAAGTGCCCAAATCCAGATGTTGAGCTTATTTGACTGGCGCGTTTTGTCTGCTTCACTGCTGCGCTCCCACACACAATATTGAACTCTCTGTTCTTTTTGGCAATGGCATATTCGTTTTTAGCTGTCACGTTATGGCCCCCGGTACCCCTCTCATATTTAGCTAAATTGTTTCGCCAAACAACAGTCTTTTGTCTCAGATAAAACCTACGTTTTGATTTACAATTAAACGACCTCTAATGGTGTTCCAGGGATAAGATAAACACACGTAGGAAAACGACATTCCTTTAAGCCATAGCTACATATAGAACATGGTTTCTTTTATTTATTTTCTTCATCCTCACTCTTTGCAATGCTTTTGTATTCATTCAGTAGGCCATATATTTGGAGTATAAAAATCATCTCTCACTTGCTCTGTTCTGTACATTGCTCTTGAAGTCCTCTCTGTCCCCCCCTACTCCTCAGTACATCCAGGCAGAGCCCCCCACCAACAAGTCCCTCTCCAGCCTGGTGGTCCAGCTGCTGCAGTTTCAGGAGGAGGTGTTCGGGAAGCATGTTAGCAACCCACCTCTTACCAAGCTGCCGGTACAACACACACCTTTGATACCATATGCTGGATACTGTATGTATGCCTGTTGTACTGTACCTGTGGCTCTTTATGGGGAAATCTCTTCATCTGTATTGATCTACATATTCACATCTTCCATGTTCTTTCCCTCTGTGTCTACAGATGAAGAGCTTTTTGGACTTCAAGTCTGGCGGGGCCCTTTGCCACATCCTGGCTGCAGCCTACAAGTTCAAGAGCGACCAGGGCTGGTAAGAGTTTCATTTTGTTCAGTCTGCTGCTAATAAACAGACTTCATAGTGTTCACACTCACTGTCTACTAACACGCTAATTATTATGAACTGTATGAGGATTTACTGAATGTTGCATGGCTGTGTAAAGCATGTGCTGAAATGCTGGAGGTTCTGTGAGAGGTATGACTCCAGTCTGACCTCCTGGTAGGCGCAGGTTTGACTTCCAGAATCCCTCTCGGATGGACCGTAACGTGGAGATGTTTATGACCATCGAGAAGTCCCTGGTCCAGGTCGGTCTGGCATTTATTTTATCATGCAGCATCACCCGACATCATTTACTATCGTCATTATATCACCCTTGTTTATGTCTATGCCCTGGTCTTTCTCTCTCCACTGTGCCCTTCCACGCAGAACAACTGTCTGAGTCGACCGGTCATCTATCTGAGCTCAGACATTGAGCCCAAGCTGTTGGGAAAGCTGAAAGATATCATCAAGCGTCACCAGGTGGGTCTGTCCGTTTAAAGATAGCTCTG
>NC_140369.1:10370000-10395000 GCF_054491055.1 Hypomesus nipponensis
CACAGGAAGAGGAGGAGAAGCAGGGAGAGAACGGAAAGAAGGAGGAGGAAAAAGGCAGAGAGACAGAAGGAGAGAGAGAGAGTGAGAAAACAGACCCAGAGATGGGTATGTGTTTCAGTGCGGCTGTATTTAAACATGGCTCTGGAAAATTCAAACAGTTCGGTCTGTATCAGGGACGCTCACTTTATCTCCCTCTTTCGTTAGGCGATGGAGAGAAGGAGAAGGAAGGTAAGGAGGGCTCAGAGGATGGCCAGAGGGAAGCAGAGAGCGAGGGAGAAAGGAAGGCAAAGGTTGAGCGCGATGTGGGAGAGGGGAACCTGTCTACGGCTGCTGCCTCAGCACTGGCTGCTGCTGCTGTCAAAGCTAAGGTACTGCCCCGCTCACACTCCACACCACTTAGTACCTACAGAGGTGCATGGACCAATAATAGATATGGCCCAGAGGGTCGATCTCTGTAACCCCTTCTCCTCTCTCTTTTTCTCCACTCTCTCTCTCTCCAGCACCTGGCAGCGGTGGAGGAGAGGAAGATCAAGTCCCTGGTGGCTCTGCTGGTGGAGACGCAGATGAAGAAGCTGGAGATCAAGCTGAGGCACTTTGAGGAGCTGGAGACCATCATGGACCGCGAGAGGGAGGCTGTGAGTCAGGAGCAGGATGAGACATGGAGCTAAAGGAAGACTTAGCCTACCTCTGAGCATATTCAAGGTGTAACCTTTGTGTACGTGTGTGTGTGTTTAGTTGGAGTACCAGAGGCAGCAGCTGCTGGCTGACCGTCAGTCGTTCCACATGGAGCAGCTGAAGTATGCCGAGATGCGGGCACGCCAGCAGCACTTTCAGCAGATCCAGCACCAGCAGCACAACCAGACCGGGGGTCCCCATCCCGCCCAGGCCTCCGCTGCCCCCGCACCACAGAGCCTGACGCCCAACCAGCCGGCCTCCAGCACCTCTGCACCCCAGAAGGCTCCGAGCCCTGCACCCCCTTCCTCCATGGGCGGACCCTCCTCCACTCAGCCTGCCGAGCCCCAGCCGCCCCCTGGACCTCACATCTCTCCCCCTGGTCACTCAGCCCAAACCCCTGCAGCACACCCCAGTACCAACCCCACTCCAGCACTCCATGGTGAGTCCTTTTCTCGTTCATTGCTAAATCTAAATGTAAACATACTGAAATACATACTGAAATACAGTGTAGTTGTCAAGTTCAAATATTTGTGTTTCTAGCTTGTATGTGAAAATCAAACATCATGAGCCTTTTTGATCCTCTCCCCAACCCAGAGCCTAGCACCCCTCTGACTGGTGAAACAGTCCACTCCTCAACCCCTGTTCCCCCAATGCAGTGAAGAGAAAAAAGGGTGAGAAAGAGGGATGGAGGGAAAGGGTCCTGGCAAACTGAATGACACTGACCACTTTGTACCTATAAATCCTGTCTGTATTATCTCAAATGAAGGATCAAAAACGAAGGGAACACAACAAACATTGTTAAATGTTAAATATTTCAACTGGACAATTGACACAAGAAAGAAAAAAACATTTCATATTTTTTTGTTGGAAAATGATCCCTTCAAATTTACTTGACAAGAAATTGCCAGTGAAGAACTTTATCCATTTTCTTAACAAACGGTCCCCTGGCGTGAAACATCTTGACCAGTTCGTTTTTCAACCCAGAATCATGTAAATACCCCTCACAAGGCTATGAGGAAAGTGTAACAACTCATCTTGTGAAGTCCTTTGACCATAGTGCATTCATTTCCTGTTTACAACTGTTTTGAAGTTACATGTTCACTAATGCCCCTGTGGTCTCCATGGCTTCCCAAGTACTGTAGATGCATAAAAAAAACTATTTTGCACTTTGAAGTTTTGTTTCCCTATCATGTCTGATGGCATGAAGCATTAATTCAATTGACCTGAAGCACTTGCCATTTATTTTTATCTTCATTGGTACACATTTTCATACTATTTCCTCAAAACATGAAACTGTCAATTGCTAAATGATAATATTCCCAGAAGCATTAGATCATTGGTCTTTTTGAACAGTATGCATGTAAGAGTTTGGTCCAGGATCAGATGTGTCCAAATCTTTGTCACAGATATCAAGAACATGACAATATAACATTGTCAGCTTGGAACTCCTAGCTTCCCTGTACTCTTTGTCGTTTTAGCTTGTAAGACTATGTACTGTAAACTGGATCTTCTGCTACAATGCTCTAATGATATTTCACTTGAGATAGAACAGCTAACATTTTAACAGTTTCTCCGAAGATCTAATGAGAGCTTAGTAAACCACTTGAAAGCATTGATTTCTGGTATCCTCTGTGTCCTAAAAAACATTTTTTTTTAATTCAAATCCTTGAACGAGCTCCTTTTTCACATCTGAAGCACTTTCTGAAGCAGTTTCTTATCATTGGCCTAGATTTCACAATGGGAGAAAATTGAATCTGTATGCATATGTTTACAGTCAGTCATAATGTAAGCTAGTGTCTGAGTCATACTCTTGTGAAGATTGTGCTCTCAATCGAAAGATGACTGAAATATGATGTCTGGAGGAATCCAATTGGCACTTCATTGATTTTAGTTTTTGTTTGTCATAATTTTGTTAAACATATTTTAGACTAAATTCTTTTTTATAATCATGATGAAATCAATTTCTCTCCTGGGAAATCATTAGATTTTTATAGTTTGTATATCTCTTTAAACAGATCCAGCTCACACACAGACGTGGCTTTGTGAAGGAATTGATTTAAAATATAAAAAGATAAAAAATATTTTAAAAAGTTAACCAGAAGGGACCTCACAATTTACAGAGGTGTATTCTGTCCGAAGTATCTGTAACAATATACTCATTATGTATTCTGTTTTTATATTATTTTGACTGTCAACTTTTCCATCTTGTTTATTCAAAACTGTCCTAAGCATTAACGCTGTATATTATTATTACCTTTGTAACCTCTATTCCCTCCTATCATCATCATCATGTGTGTGGACTTTATAAGTCACTATAAACTGTCAGTCAGTGTGAGTTGTGACTGAGCTTGTGTGTGTGTGTGCGTGTGTGTGTGTGTGTGTGTGTGTGTGTGTATGTGCGTGTGTATGTATGTATGTATGTATGTAAATGCATGCAATGAAAAAATGTGACCTTGGCATCTTTTAGTTTAATCTTACCTGTGCCATATGTTTTAGGATTTTTAACAAAGATTGATGACGTCTTGTAATAGCTATTTTTCTCATACACTATCACACAAACACACACGTGCACCACACCCTACAAACATACAACAGTGTCATACTATAATCAGATAATTCAACTTGTGTCCAGATAGCCAGTATTAGAACCCTCACTACAGTTACAGAAACCATGAATGAACTGCTTTGGTCTCCGTGCTATTACAGTGTGTGGATTTTGTGATATGAAACAAGTGTGTCTGTTGAGTTTCTGTTCTTGTTTGTTTCTCATTATTGCTGGAGATGCAAAGATTGCATTGATTATTCAGTAGAAATAAACATTTCCTCAATAAAAAGAACCAGTGTTGAAAGTTACTCAGACGTTTATACTGGATAACAAATACATGATGATGAAATTAGGTTTTTGTGTATATGATTTGACTGGTTCAACTCTACATGCACCAGCAGATGGCAGGGTAGTGTGGTTTTCTAACCGCTTCTACTAGACATCAACTTCCACATCCAGAACTTAACATAAACTGTGTTTCAGTTTACAGTTGCAGACGCTCCAAGCTACCATTGCATAACATATCTAGATGTTAGACAATGGAAACTGTCAAACCATAACCCTATAAAGGCGACTTCCTCACTTACCTGCACCACCATATAAGGTCATGCAGCTAGTGTATTATATCGTGCCTAACTGGGACACTGCCTTGATTAGAAGAACATTCAAAGCCATACAGGTCTACCGCAATATTTACATCTTCAAGGGATAGTTTCTATTAGTGGATACAAAACGAGAAGCCAAGATTATAGACACACACCTTATGTCACTTGGTAGGAAAGGATACCAAGTCTGATACTGTTGTAACATTCTATACAAATGCCCTCCTTTGTATGCACTTACCTGGCGCCATTCACTGTCTGCACTCGAGATAATGCTAAATCTGTCACCCATAACGTGTCATTAGATACTCCATTGATAGGTGCACACACTCATACACTGGACCACTGATGTACAATGTAATATTGACTTCAATATGAACTCTTTATTCAAGTGAAAGGCTTTCCAAAAGCAATACTTTACATCACCTCTTATGGAAAGGATACAAACGAATACTACTTTTCAGAAACTGGGATTTTTATTTAATACCGTTTGATACAACATATACATGAGACAGCACAGCATCTACCATTTCATGATTGGTTGGCCATGTTAAAACATTACAGTTGGTCTTTTAGCCAATGAACATGCATCTCCTCTGTATAAAAACACAGCTATCGGGTGACAAAGTGGACACTGGGTATACAGTGAGAGGAAGGTATGGGAAAAATTAAGGGAATGTTATTGCCGATTCTGTCCACAAGCCTGGCATGATGGCATGCGCTACTGTGGTTGGATGGTGTTTACATGTGAAATGAATGGGGCTCTTCAACTCAGACACAGAAAAGGCACTTCTGAAATCAAATAAAAATGAAAAGGTAACACAGGTTACAACTGCGTAGGGGGCTGGAATGATACAGGTGGGTGTAAGACAGACTTATATAATAAAAGTTTTTCTTTTGTTTTCTTTTATTCAAACGTAGCTGGTTGTGTGTTCTCTTGAAATCTTCAACCACTCATCACCATCCGGACGAGTTCTGTGAGCGAGAGAGAGGAGAGAAGAGGAGGAAGAAGAAAAGACAGTCAGTTCCAGGCTTGTTTCAGTCTGAAAGGGAAACATGGGGAACAAACTCCACCTCCAGCATCGGCCAGTTTCCTCATCCTTTTTAAAAGCCTTACATGTTCTACATTATTGTCATTGTATTCTAAATACAATATAGTAATGAATCCTCCAAAGAGGGTCAGGCTCAGTGGGTGCCTTGCTCCCACAGTATCCTGGGTGGTTCTGTCTGGCCCGTCATGCTAGTTCTGCTGTGCTGGAGCTGGCTGCTGTCTCCCCACAGACACTCCAGGTATCAGTAAGTCAGAAGACAGAATCTGCATTAAAAGGGGTCAGTGTTAACAGGCTAGGGATGAGAGAGGAAGAAAGGAGTGAGAGAAGGGAAGGATGAGAAGAAAAGCTCTCTCTCTCTCTCTTAGCCAACCAGCCAACAGCCAAGGATTTGTCCAGGCCTCAGGACCTGGAATGTGTTAGGATTAGCAACCCTCCTTATTTGGGATGATCTACCAGAGGGGAGGGGGGGGGGGGTAATGGGCCAAGAGGAAGAGCACAGGAGAGAGGGAAGGCTCAAATTTAGAGAGAGGGAAGAAAACAACAAAATGGTCAAATGAATCTACAGTTCTATAGCAGCCGCTTCATTATGGAGAGAATATGGGAGGCAACGGAAATGCCAGCCAAGGAAAACAAGCAGCTCTCTGTAATTCTGCATGAGTAGTACAATACGATACGGAATTGAACAGGACAGCAGGGCAATGCTGAAGAATCAAAAACAAAACACAGTGCCAAAAAAAATTAAAAATGTTGAAGGCACCATCCAGTACACCTCTTCACTGCCCTGCTCTGCTCTGCTCTGCTCTTCTGAAACCAGGTTGATTCTCTGTGGGATCAGAGGAGCAACCTACAAAGCCAACTCATGCAGAAGCTACATGCAGGCTACAGCCATTAAATGGTGGGAACTGCAAGAAGGGGAGATGATCTGCAGGAGAAAAGTTAAGTGTCAAACCATTCCAAACCACTCCACCATAGGAACCCAGCCCTGTCCACCGCATCACTGCATAAAGACACTCCATTACATTCATGTGTCTACTGGTCATATTTGCTCTGTTTAAGATGTGAGGGTCAAGTTAGACAAATGAGATTGTGCTTCAGTAATAATTAGTGTTTTTTGAGCAAGATAGACTATACTGAAGAAACCTTTCTTTTTTGCATATGCTTTACGTTGCCAGTTCAGGCAGGAGCGTCTTGTGCAGGTACAAGTTTCAGAGAGGCTCTCCTGTTAGGTGGACAGTGAGGGAGGCTTTAGTGGCTCTGATCATACCCGTGCTCAACCGGACATGATGTGGCGGACAAAGGCTGTGGGACAGTAACAGGAAACCATTGAGGGGACAACACAAGGGAAATGTGGACTCAACGATGCACACAGGACAACAGGTTTTACACCAATATATAACCCTTAGGTTATGACGTTACAAGCCGTGTATGTTCTTTGCATGGTTCTTCAAATTTTACTAATAGGGGATACAAGTTATTACGAGAGCATTTAGACAGTGGTGTGGATGCACCAGTAGGGCCGGGAAATCAAAACGTATTTAATATATTTTCAAAATATCTAAGAGCTAGACCAGAGCTGACAGGCTACAACAACTTGAGTCAGAACAGTTAAAGTACTGTATTTTAAATACAAAAGATTACAAAACATGAAACACGTCTAAAATGCTAGGTCTGGATTTCCCAAGATAAGAAATTCTGCGTGGGTGAATCTGTCTAGATTCTAAAGATATCTCATCTTATTTGTATTTACTGAACTATCCTGTGAAACGTCAGCTTGTGTTGTCCACTCATACTGCTGCTGCTTTACCTTCATAGTTGATGCAGCCGTTGGCATCTTCATGTCCTGCTAAAAGAGTCTCCACCTCCTCCTCTGTCATCTTTTCTCCTGCAATCAACACACAAAACAAGTATGTCAATGAGATTTATAGAAAACATAACAATGAACCGTCAACAATCTGTAATAGAGCCTATTATTTCATACAGACCTCCAGAATGGAGGGACAAACATATGAAAGGCAGCATACTCTCCCTGACTGCGCCCTCTGACAGTCAATATGCAAACCAGAGGAAGTCTGAATAAGTCTATTGAGGAACTTATGCGCTTGTAATAACTGATTATCAAAGATACTGGGGACTTTTGGTCCCAGACTAAGGTGTGTTTAGATAAGGGGTTTTTGCTAGGCTAAACCAGCACTGCCAGTGGATCTAATGTACTCGACACACGATCAGGTGTAAATAACAAGATGCAACATTGCCTGAACTTTAGTCGCAACTTTTGAGGCAACAAGCAATAAGAGAATTGCCTTGTATGTGTGAAAACAGCTTTTTCCCACGCGTCTTTTTTGGAAATATATACTGTAGCCTAATTATATATATTTTGGCATACTTTTAGGGTGGCGGGAGGTCGTTTAGGAGGGACATCCACCCCTCCAAAACAATGGTAGGGGAAACACTGCGAAGAATATTGCTAACAGTTCATAAGCGTTGACATATCTCGGCCCCTACCCAGTGTAGTAAGAACATGGCGCAACTCAGCGCCCATCACTGTGCCGTTGCCCTCCTTGTCGAATACACGTAGACCCTCCACAAAGTCTTCAAAGGAGCCCTGGTCCTTGTTTTTAGCAATAGCCTGGAGCATGGGCAGGAACTGCTCAAAGTCCAGCATCTTGTGGTTCATCTCTATAGACAGTGTGACAAAGACAATCAATAACATTTCTCTGACTTTCGGTTCAAATATTCTCTAACTGCAAAACATAATTATCCAATAAACAATTTGATCCAATACAAAAGGGCATGAACCATCTGGTGCAAATCCTTAGCTATGTTGACATTTTCCGGTAATACTAGTTTCACTTGATCAAGGCATGTTAAAAGCCCATGCATCAGAACAGTGCAACCTTTGTTGGTGTAATTAGCATATGTAAGGTTTGCATTGGACTTGTTTGGGGAGTGGACCGAGATAATGGTGTTTCTCACTAATACGACAGTCATGCTTCCACAAGCACCCTTTAAGAAGGAGTGTTCTACTGTTCATCAGTGACACTACATTGTTGAAATTCAACAAACTGCACAGAATTTGAACTTAATGTCCTCTTAAATGTACCCAGCATGGTTATTAAAGCATGAGCGTGACACCTCACAGCATCAGTTAGCAATGTACCCAGAACCCACTAGCACTTTGACTACTAAGCCAATAGAGAGAAGCATGGATAAAACCTAAATGTTCAGTCATGCACAACAATCTACTGGTGTCTTTTTTGATTCAGCAGAGATGACAGTTATTCCAGCAGGAGCCAGTAGCATGACTGACCATCTGACTTGGGGTTTCCCAAGACCTTGAGCACCTCTGCGTTGACAGGATTCTGTCCCAGGGCTCGCATGACGTCCCCACACTGGTTGTAGCTGATCTTCCCATCCCCTGTCCTGTCAAACAGCAGGAAGGCTTCTTTGAACTCTGAAGGGGAGATGGACAGTGTTGTAATTAAGCATATGATAAGTTTGTTTATATTCATTTGATTGGGGGACACAAACCAGCATCAAAAAGAAGAGTGTGAGAAAAGATAAAGAAACCATAACTGAAATCAAGTATAATCTTCCACATTTCAGCCTACTAGTAGAAATTCTAATGTTTATTTTCTCTTCTTCTGCTCTTTGCTTGGTAGTTAGTTTGTCTGAATGTCTCAAAGCGACTTCTAATAGAATGGTATCTGGCATGAGGGTCATTTCCCCGGGCCATTGTTTTGGTTCTAGCCTCCCCACGCTGGAATGCT
The DNA here is from genome assembly GCF_054491055.1 of Hypomesus nipponensis. Taxonomy (NCBI): domain Eukaryota; kingdom Metazoa; phylum Chordata; class Actinopteri; order Osmeriformes; family Osmeridae; genus Hypomesus; species Hypomesus nipponensis. The sequence continues at coordinate 10,378,642 of NC_140369.1, forward strand.
ACGCATCCAGAGATGGCCGGTCTGAGACTACTGCAAGCTTCTCATTTACCCATATAAGGCATCGGTTGAAAGCAAACGCTAAGCCGTGGAATCTGTCAACTATCTTCTTTAAACAAACGCCAGCGAAGGAAATCTACTACCGTGTAACAAAACTTACAAAAGACTGCTCAGAGAATGGAAGAAATTACAATAAAAATCCTCATTGATAGTAATGCTTCGCTAACTTGCAGCAGGTTTTATTTTAGAACTAGCCATGTAGCTTACCTACTAGGCAGTCACGGAAATGTTAGGGCCACGCCTTCAAACCGTGGCTAAAACGCAGTCATTTCCTTTCACATTATATTCATCAGTCGTACACACCCTTCAAAGATTACGAAATATATTGCCTTAATTCTGCATTTGTTATCTGCAGCATTTCCGGGACCGAAATTAACTCGTGTAACTAAATTGTTGCCCATCATTCTACAGTACCTGCTGAAACTAACTAGCCGATTTAACCTTGATACCAAATATAGTCATGAACCTATAGTTACCCGTATTTCAGACCTTAACCTTCTGATCATGACTCAACACATCAAGATGCTAACTGCATAACAAAACGTTACCCATTGGTCGGGCCATTCTACCATCATCAGTGCACGAGCATCCTTAAAGTTTAGCTACCACTGCAAACAATATAAGTGCAAAACACGCATTAGTAATAATACATTCCTTTTCAACGAAATAAATGACACAACATTGCATTCAATAGCAATTTTATCACACCCTGTTGCTAGAACCTTTTCAAACTGTTGTTAGCTAGTGCTAGCTGTTGAAGGATCAATGGACAGCTAGATTACGATTTAAGGCTCGAGTCCAACCGTGAAATTCATGCATGATTATTTAGTCTACGGTTGTCACACACAAAACCTGGTTAATCTCAAACTGCCTACCTGGACAGCTCCACATCTATCAACGAGTTTGCAGGGACTTAAGAGTCAGTGCCCCACAGTATGACAAACGGGACAAAAGGTAAGAGAAACAGATGAGCTATTTCAAATCGCAGTCACTGTAAAGCAAGCTAGCGAGCTAGCTAGCCTATAGCTTCACGAGATGTCAGCAATCAAACTCTCACCCAGAACATTTGAAACAGTACTCACCGATAATTTGGTCTTCTGAGAATTCAGACTGATCGGGAAAGACAACAGACAGAACAGAAACACGGTTGGCTAATGGAATTAAAAGTGGCTAGCTTGCTAGCTAACGTTTAGTAGACTCCACAGTACAGTAATAGATGATGAGATTAGCGAGCACTATGGCTACTAGTACTGTAATCTCAGACTTCGTTCTTTACTTAAAATGTTTTAAATAAAACCCTGATGTAAATCCTCTATACATTGTTTTGCTGGCTCTATATGTATAGATCACATTATACACCTTAACAAAGCGAAGGAATTTACCATGTCTGCGTTCAGTATGGGACGATCCGCGGGCGGAGGTCTGTGAAATTGGGACTACTGTTGGTAGCGGACGTTGAAAAGAGACACAGCCCTCATGACATCATCATTCAATGTTTATCCAGTGCAATGTATTGGCCAATCACATCTCTGTGAGACTAGCGGTAAAATATACAAATACATAAAGTGTAATAGAGAAAAGGAAACATTAAATGCATAGTACATTTCAAAAACCACATGATAAGTTGAAATCCCCTGGCACGGAGGAAACGGATTTTGCCTTGACTGTCAATTTTTTGTATTGTGAAAAACTGTATAAAAGCAGTGGCTTGTGACCTGAAAATATATGCAAACGTGTCTAAAAGTTGAAATTGCAAAAGAGGCAAAGGACCAACACACACAGATGACTTACAATATATTTTATTTACTTTTGATGATGATGCAATCCATCAAACAACATGGTGTGCCGTGTTATATACTAAGAATTATGACTTATACAGATTCAATTTAAACAGGTTTGTTTGACACTGGACAGTGCCTTTGCACCTAAGCCAAATCAATAACGAATCAAGGAAAATAACAAAACATTATTAACAATTATGAGGTTCCTTTCACTCAACCCCTTTAGTGTCTGCTTCACCACGCTGAAAGCGAACAAAGTCCAACACTCGGGCCCCCTGCTCCCTCAGGTATTGGGCCACAGTCCGACTTGGGTCAGGGAGGAAGGTTTGAGGGAGCAGCCGTGTCTCTGACTCACCACAAGGAAGGTCATCCATGTTCCCCAGGGATACTGGGGACTCCCCCACCACATGCTGGCCCAGCAAGCGGCCCAGGGTTTCTTGTGCCCCATCCTTGCCCCCTTGAAACACCACCAGGGCGCCGTAGCGCCCCATAGCCATGTCAGTCTGACTAGCCACGCCTCCATGTATGTATGACCCAATATGCCAGTCAGCAGGCACACCTACCGCCACTGCACGTCTAACTGACATGTTCTCTCCTAGTCGACCTGTTATAGAAGAGGAAATTCACATAGAGAATAAATGCTAAAAAGCATGATTGAAACAGGGAATAGGAGTAATACAACATATATTTTGAACATTCTTCAGGTCTGTGTTCCTGGTTTCTATGTATAACCTACTGACCTATTGTAAGAGCAAGCTGATCAGCTAGCAAAGCTCCTTCACCCACACTCAGTTTGGAGAGCTGATCGGCTGCCAGCACACTCTAAAACACAGACAAAATATGAATGTAAAAAAAACCCAAGACAAACGATACAAATAGACAGTAATAATGCCAACTATTGTCAGAGCATGTACCTTGACATAACCAGTCTGGCCCTGGTTCTTACTGCGGTGGTGAGCCATAGTAGCAAAAGCTACATCCTTCACAAGCTGCTGGAATTTTTCATTACGGGCAACAAAGTCTGTCTCACAGTTCACCTAAAAGAACAGACGTACATGGAGATATATTAATTCAGATCATATTTCAAACATGCTGTCAATATTTGAGCGCTGCAATGACATTCTAAAGTAACTTCACAGTTAGTAGTCACTGTACCAACCTCCACCATGACTGCAGCCTTGTCTCCTACAAAAAGGCCAATCAGACCCTCCTTAGCTTGCCGACCCTCCAGTTTGCTGGCTTTGCTCCAGCCCTCCTTCTGGGCTTGTTCGTGTAGCCAGCTCTCTGCCTAAGATTAGAATAAAACTACATATTAAATATAAAACTAACAATATTTTTTTCCTTTTTGTTTCATAAAGGTACAAGGCCTCAAAAAAGACTCACAAAGACACACAATCATACATGCTCTCCAAGTCAGGCATCCTTAGTATGAGTATAGTGGAAAATAGATGATTTACTTGTTTCATGTCATTATCAAATTTATCTAGGGCTTTCTTGCAGTTGATGAAGGTGTAGCCGGTACTTTTCCGTAGTTTAATCAGAAGGGCTTTCTCAGCAGCTGAAAGGAGGCTTCCTGTGTGTATTGACTGCACATGCTGCGTGAGACAGACCTATGGTAGACAAAACCAGAGTGGTATGAGCAGTAGGAAGACAATGTAAACTCACTTGCCCTGTGACCTCTGATGCCGACCAACAGAATATTTTACAATACAGTGATCGTTTAACGTTGTGTTGGCTACAAGCTCATCCTTTACCTTCACACCACACCCCAACCTGTTCATGGCACACGATTGAATGCAATAACTAGACTGCTATACTATTTTGGTAATGGTATTACAGATAGGTTACATATGGCTTCAGTTTAGACCATAACATGAGAGCAGCTCATCACTTCTATAATGACAGTCTGTACATGCTCCTCTACCACATCTTTCTTACCTTTGATAGTTCTGTTCTGATCGACTGGACCACGTATTTTAATGCCATACCTGGATCCTTTTATGGCAAATTACAAAATCTTTCCAAACGAGAACTGAATGTCATTGAACTTGTCCACGCCGTGTACGGCTACATTGACCAGACAAATATTGCGAGACGCTACTTCCTTGACGGAAAACGACAACAAAATGTGAACAAAACTAGCGCCCTCTATTGTATGGGAATAAGTAGACTGGGCAACGATGCATGGTTCCGACCTCAAAATATGATTTGTTAACCCTTTCTGGTTGTAGGTCTAAATAAAGTCAGAGCCATTAAAAAAGGGTAAGTAATAGTAACTAGTAACGTATTTATTTATTTATCAAACTATGTTGACTAATTTCTATTATATATACATTTATTTATACAGCATAGCCACATTGATTTATTTCCGGGTTAATTTCATAGCCATATAAGTATATTTTGTAATTTTGTAAATACATTAGTTTTCTTTTCTTTTTAGGAGTTTAACGACTGCGCCTTGTAAAATATTTTGAGCTTTCATTATCTCCACCAAACATTTCACTTTTACATTTTTGAAATGTTGCACATAATGCTAAATAAAGAAAGCTTTGAAGTCTTTCCACACACCGTTAAACACGTTACCCATTCTTATTGACAAACTGTGTGAAACACAACAGGTGCATGCACACAAACAATTTGGGACACCGTTGCCTTGGACGTTGCACGTGGAATATGTTCAATGTTAGTACAACATCACTGACAACGCTTCCAACGTTTTTATTTAACACTTTCAAAAGTGTAAAATGTTATGGTAGAAGTATGCTTCATGAATTGGTTGATTACTTGTTAATTGATTTGTTACTTAAATAAACAGCAACATTGCAAATGTTAGTTTCTACATTACACAAAAACCAGATAAATGTATTTTTTTATCTGATGCTCCACTAGTGAGTCTAACAGGTGCACAGTTTATCTTGCTTGTGGTAGTGATAAACTGTATTCCTGCTCAACAATATTATTACAAACATTGTTCATTTCCCTTTTTTTCTATTTTCAAATTAAATGTTTACACTCAAATAAATTAATCACGTGTAATCTTTTGCATGATTCAATTGAAATTGATGCATTAAAGTCTCAAAACAGACAGTGAAACAAAATGTTCACAAATGAAAAATTCCATTCTGGAACAGGTGTGTGGAGTGTGTTCAAACTGGGTATTGCATGAATATTACTTTTTGTCTTAAACAACTGACATACCTGCAGCTATTGGTCGGTATGTGGACAATAGGGTGGAGCTTTTGTGACTGTTGGAATGAGTAGACAGAGTGAGCTAGGTATATAACCAGAAAATGTATTTAGGGTCACTGAAAATAGTTTCCAGGTCTTTGCTGGGCTGAAATGAAGATCCTTCTTGTGCTCACTCTGGGTGTGACCCTGTTCTCTCAGGGGTACTGTAGTAAGTTTGGGTCAGCCTGACTTGATCTCATATTATTAGACAGCTTGCCTGTCAAACAGTAGTTGATGTATATGACTTATTATCATTTAAACGTTCATAGTCCTTTTACTCTGTGATGTGTTTTCCCCTAGACACTCTAGATTCTTGTGAAGGACGTTGTGGTTACGGAACAGACCCTGGCTTCTCCTGTCAATGTAACTCAGCCTGTGAGCGCTTCAAAGACTGTTGCTACGACTACACCAGCATCTGCAAGGGCAAGGCAACAGTATTTCAACTCTTACAAACGTGTTATTTTATTTAAGTGACTGTTATACTGTTTTACAATCCTCATTTACATACAGTTATTATTCAGTTATCCTGTGTATTTCTTTCGATGTATTCCATATCAATATTAATGTTTATTTATGCTGTTCATTTCTTCAGGTAGTGCTACATCCTGCGCTGGTCGCTGTGGGGAATCCTACAACTCTCAGAACAAATGCCACTGCAACTCCAAGTGTAGCCGGCACAACAACTGCTGCAGCGATTATGGAGATCTCTGTGGGGGTGAGAGAATTCACGTGCTGCTTCTCCTGTACTTGTCTCCCAATATCTTATCAGTTTGAGTTTGCCTTTCATCCAACACCTGGTGAAATGATCATCGTGAAACATCATAATGAACTACCAGTATAAACTAGTTCTTTCCACTCTTTATAATTTGTTAAAATGCTGTTTGTAAATTATTATCTACAATGTTTTTGAAAACCTAGGAAGGTGCATTGTAGGGCCAGCAGATGTCACTGGTATGCAATGAACGGTACTGACAGACGAGTAGTCATCTGTTCATAGTCAACTATAAACTAGTGAATAATTACTTGCATTGCTTTTGTACACCAGCACTAGGTCCATAAACGGCTTATGATGCTTATGTAACTAAAACTTGTCAATCGTCAATCATAACAGTTACTGCCACAGCTGACTCATTGTATTTTACTTACCCTATTAGTACCCTGTTAGGCATAACTTTTGTTCATAATATGAATCCCTTTTTTTATTTACTTACAATATACCCTAAACATGTCAGGTACTCCTCCGACAACTGATATCAGTGATGCTGACATCAGGGCTATCTCTGAGGTTCTCTATGCTCTGGACTCCAACAAGGCCACTGCCTCTGAGTTGACCATCGACCCCCAGGCCCTAGTGCCTAACTCCCAGACCAGCTCCAAGAATGATTTGTCCCCTCGCCGGTGAGTCATCCCATTTGGCAGATAACCCTCTTTGAAGCCCTTATTTCTGTGTCTAAACTGGTGGTGTAGTCCCGCTCTAACAGTACATACAAGATTTATTTCATTTCCTTCTTTCCCAGTATCCCTCTTCCTCTCCCCTCTCTCACTCTCCTTTTCCTCAAAACTCTCAAATTGGGTATGTTTCTTATTTTTCGGACATATTTCACAGATTGTTTACCTTCCTGGATGAGCAAGCTCTATTTTCCAAGCCTACCTATGCTTCCTTCGTCGCCCTGATGGACAACTACCAGAGAGTTACAGGCCAGGTGGAAGACTTCACCCCCCAGCAGCTGGCTGAGCAGGACACTTTCCTGAGGGAGACCATGTCTAACACTGAGCTGGGCCGTGAGCTCTTTGCCTTCCTCTTTACCAAGGGTATGCATAGAAGAAGATAGCATTCCAATCCAAAACATAGACACTTCTAGAAATGTTTAGCATCGTAAAACATCATATTTGTGGTTTTCAGATATGACATAGGTTACCTTATGAGTAGATATGTTATGCGCAACCTCACTATACCTGTTTGTCTGTTTATCAGTGAAACAGCTGACCTTATCACTGTTGCTTTTCAGGCCGGTATTCCTCTGAGGACGAGTTTCTTTACGACTTAAAGATGATGTGGTTTGGTCTGTACTCCCGGTATAACAAGAAGATGGACTCAAGTGGATTTGAGCACATCTTTGCAGGTCTGTTTGATGGTTTTCTATTGGTTTGCGTAAGTGTGGGTGTGTGTGCATGTGTGCATGCACGTGTGAATAAAAACGTATAGGCTCATAAAGTGTATCTTTGTCACTGCAGGAGAGATCAAGGGTGGAAAGGTGTCTGGCTTCCACAACTGGATCCAGTTCTACCTCCTGGAGAAACAGGGTCTGCTGAACTACTACAGCCACAGTTTCAATGGACCTGTAAGCACCCCAGTTAACATTCCACAACTTACTGTTCAATTGACACATTCATAATGTATTTTTCTGTAATACCGTGTGATGACACTGTATTGGATTGTCTTCAGTTGTTGAAAAAGTAATATAATTTACGTAAGAGAATATCAAATGGGACTGTCTGTTTCTCTCTCTCCCTGGTTCAGTGGGCCTCATTCCCTGATGTTCTCGGGATGCAGTTCATGTGGGACGGTTACTACAAGCAGGTTGGTTCTGCCATCATTGGCTGCAGTCCGGAGTTTGACCTGGCCATGTACAGTCTCTGCTACATCGCCCGCCCAGGAAAACAGTCAGTACTCTAATACTACTTGTCATATGCTGACCATACTGTCCTTGTAAATATCTGTTTAGAAACATTTATGCAACTGCATGTATGCATTTTCTTCTTTGTCTATTTCCTGATGTGTGTTTGCTGTGGCCAGGTGCCGTTTGAGTCTGGGAGGGAAGCAGCTGGTGATCCAGACCTACACCTGGGACAACTCCTCCTACGGGAACGGGAAGAAGTACATCGGCTCAGCCTTCCCTGCCACCCCTTGAAAACGTAACATTCAGACAAAATAAACAAGAGACAGGGCATTCAAACCCAAACTGCCAATCATGTTCTCATCATAAATCCCAGTGTCTAATCATACCTACACCTGCAGAGACCATGCCATTTCTGCCTGACCTATTGTAAGGAACTCAATCTTAACCGGATCATAGGTGAAAATGGAACTAAGTTCCATAAATTCAGTTAATCAATTAATAAGTTATTTGTTCATTTGTTTATTTAATAAATTAATATATTAATATACCACTAATGTCTTGAAATGTCATGACATATTTCCAGTTTTCAATTTGTACAGAGTTGAGTTCTGTAAATCAACTGATTAAAACTGTTTCCACACCCATTTTTTATAATGTTCAAAATGTGTATAAAAAAGCAAACATTCCACAGCAAACAACCAAGATCCAAGCCAGTGTTTAGAACTCCCGCTCAGTATCACAGTCTGATGATCCTCTGCTCCCCAGGGCATGATCAAACTCTGCCCAATAGGGCTCAGAAATGTGCGCGTAGACACCCCTGAAAGCCTCAATAGTGATACTCCACTTCCAAGAGCATGTGTGTATCAGACACAATTGGCAACTGTTTTATCAGAAACAAAGCAAAAACTAAATGCGATTGTGGCCCCTTTCACTAACAAATGAAGAGAAACAAAAACACATTTAGTCGATTTTATTCTGCTTGACCTACTCTTAACAGTAGCCACTAGCTAAACCTGTTTCTATCAGCTGTCCATAAAACCCCAGCTGTGTGTGTATGTGTGTGTGTATGTGTGTGTGTGTATGTGTGTGTGTGTGACCTTCCAGCTGGGATGGGGGTTGAGTTTACCCTTTCACTCATCCAGGGTGACTAACGGGATCAACTCTGGGTCTGACGATGGAACAGGGGGACACACTTGCACCCCTGTTTAAAGAGAGAATTAAAGGAGATGGATCTGCCTTAGATCCCATTATGTCTCAGTGTGTGTGCGCTTGTGCCATACAACACTATAGGATAGTCACTTCATACAAAAACCACCGCCTTTCATTTGGGCTTCACAAACTGACTGTTAGGCTCAGAGAAAAAATTCTTTACTTCACTTTTGTCAGACCATATTAAATTTTCTGGCCCAGTGCCTCTGAAAATGAGAAGAGTAAATGTTCTCTCTTTTCACACTCCCTTCATTTAAAAAATGAAATGAAATCAAATTAAGCCACAGAGGAGAAAAAATGCAATTGTTCCTTTTGTCACTCTCACAACTTCATAATCGAATTATAGCTGGCCACCCGCCACACCCCCCTCCATTCCTCACACACACAAACATAGACCCTAAAGGGGCTTCCCCTGGCCCATCTCACACGCCACCTGACTTTTGTTTTGTAATTATATTATCCCGCTCTCTTTTGCGTGTTGTGGCTAATGGCTGAGCGGGCAAGCCCAGCTGCACATGCAGAAACAAAGCTGCTTATGGGGCCAGACAATGAGCCCGTGGAAAAGGGACGCCTGAAGGCGGTCAGCCAATGAGCATACACCACAGGGGGCCAACGGAGGGTTTAGGGAAGGGTTAAGGGGTTTAAGGGGTCTCTCTGGGGGAGTGTCTTATATTGTGACCCATGGAGCGGTTTCTTCAATGGGATGGTTAGTTGAAGGGCCAAATCATGGGCCAGATCAAGACCAGTCTCCCCACTGTTAGGTTAAGTTTGAGGGAGGTATAGCTTTGGCTAAGCTACCAGTCACTCTCTGGGCTGACGAGGTACCATGACATTCAGAGTAACTTTCATTGTCTAGTTCTGTGTCTCTGTGAATGCCCCCTACACAATCTGACAAGTCTTTTCTCCCTCCTATTCATGACACCCAATATACTGTACGGAGACTTGAGCGGATGATCTTGAGGTGAATCGTGTTTCTTTTTCTGTACTGTAATCCAATACATTTACAGTATGAACATTTTAGGGATAGCTAAATTATTGTTGATTTGCTTTGCAATTTGTTTTGTGTTGTGATAATGAATGATGTGTATAGCAGTCAAAACTTGTCATTACACATAGACATGTTTTCCTGCCCAATCAGGCCAAGTTATTCATGAACATACTGTGTACACACACGACACACACACACATACACGGTACAGACAAACCTCCCCACTGGGATGTTAGGATCTCTCTCAGGACTCGCAGACTGACAGATGGACGCAGCCCCTTTTCCCCACTGCAGCAAACAGAAGTGTGAGGGACACAGGAAGAGGTTGTGTCAGGGGTGAGTGCCTGTGTTGTGTTGGAGTGGGGGAAGAGAAAAGCTGATGCTCTTTTTTAACCAAACATAATAATCATCATACTGACGTTAGATATGTGTGTGTGTGTGTGTGTGTGTGTGTGTGTGTGTGTGTGTGGTAATGCAGACTCCTAGGGGGTCAAGGTCTGAACAGTTTTGTGTCAGGTGAGTTGCCATTAGAGAGTTGAAAGGCATCTGAGCCGGCAAGCAGCTAGCTAGCCTGGTGTATATGAGGAGCAGTGGGAAACAGATAAAGTAGGGCCCATCTGCCAGTCAAGTTCATAGTGGATGACCAACACCAAAGTGGAGAATACAAGATACCTCAGTATCACATTTGGAAGTAAGACTTTAACTCAGTTGTGTATAATAAAGTCCTCAAAATATGGTGTACAACTAACTTACATTACAGTAATATAACAAACTAAGCACTGACCTTGAATAAAAATATTCATAATAAATTGTCTTATATTTTACTTAATATTTGGAGTTTAAGTACTGTATTATTCTACAATAAATACATGTGTTTAGGGTCAAAGTAAGATACAGGATAGTGTGATGCCTTAGCTACACCATTCCCTAGTCATTCCCACTCTAGGGAGGAGCCAGGCTAGCCTCTCTTATTCCCATCCTGGGCTGCAGGTGTGGAATAGGACAGGCAGTACACCGGGGGGGAGGGATGGGGGAATTGCTAGTCGACAGGGGAGTGTGAAGGGAGTGTAAGGCACATCCATTGGGTGCACAGTCCCCCTCATTCTCCACACCTCATCCCCAAACATGAGCACATGTGATTCTTTATCTCATGGGATGATGGCTGCACCCCCACTCACATCCCCTGTGTCCTTTACTTACTCAGTCGCCCAATTCTTTACATGCAAACACACACACACTAAAGTATTTTGTTCATTAAGTCATGAAGGTCCAGACTGTAAGTGGTGGAAGTTCATAAAACATAACTTTAATTGCATTTGGTGTGATATGAGACAAAACGAAACACTCTTTTGATTTTCCTTGGTTGGATGTGTTAGTAAGTAACACACTAAATGCAGTAAACTTGCAATGCTAATGTGGATATTTTGTCATTCAGCTCACTTTGTCTCATCCATCTCTGTCCATCTCGTGAGGGGTGTTTCTTCAGCCCCATTTAATGAGCGTAATGTGGTGCAATGAGCGCATGCCGGACACAGTAGTTTGGCGCACGCGGATGCTTGAATGGACTGGGGAATGGCGCGAACACCTGCTCAAGCGCAACTCCAAGCTGTCACAGTTAGTTAGGCTCACACAAGAGCGCGTATAGGCCTATCCTATAGCCATCTCTCGAAGTTGAGATGCCTGGTATGAATTTGGCTGATTTTTCCTAGCACCAAAGAAATACGTTGCAATACATCAACTTTTAAAGTAGCCTAATCTATGTTGAAAAATATATAGTTGCTATGTGCCGTCGAAGACTCTTATTTTCCTGTTTTTTCATTTCTCATTCTCTCTTTTGGTTTATGTCTCCAACCCCCCACACCTCCCCCCCCCCCCCCCCTCCCCCCACACACGCACACACACACACACACACACTTCCAAAATGATGGCTGAAGCTGACAGTGGCCACGGGCCGGCCACGCGCAAACTCCGGCACAGATAGATGGATCTGAGTTTTTGAGAGTGGGAGGAGTCACGCGCAGACTGAAATAGTGAGCCCCTGTCGCTTGACCCGTGGAGACTTCAGAGCTGAGATGGGACACTGACAATAACAGCAAAGGCTAACGAAAAGGTCCAATATACGTCTAGTTAATGAATATTCAAATATTTTTTAAATATTCCCTGCATTCACCAAAATCTTTCAGGAGATCCAGGAGAACGTACAATATCAGGTAGGCCATGCTTTGAAAACTTTAAGGGGACACCAGTGTTCATTTGGGTAAAAAGGATATTCTCCTTTTGCGTAGGCGAATGGGCAACATGAACTTGGATCAAATCAAATGGAGTAGGCTAATCTTGACAATCATCTGATTTCTGTCGTCATTGTTATTTTTGGCATTATAATTTTTGGTATTATAAAAGTAACAGAATATTTTTACAGAGACGCATTGTCAAGTAATAAGAGGTCAACCTAGCTGATGGTCTATATTTGTCAAATGTATTCAATGCAAACCCCCTTTACTCTATATCATCCACGAAATTGAAGGAACAGGAAAATGGTAAATTAGAAAATATCTCATGGAGGTTGATGTATAAAATCAACAATAATAGTGGAGAAAATAAATCGTTCCAGAATTTTAAATGTGCTCATTTATTCTTACTTGTCTGTTACTGATCCTGGAATGTGGTCTAACCTTGAATTAATCCGTTATCCACGAGGCAAATCCCGCAATGCCCCAGATTGAGAACCCATCCCGGCACTACGACTTTACAGGGGGAATTACCGAGTTTAGAAGTCCCCCTGCGATCAAGATTAATCTAGAAACCTTATGCGCAAGGAGGCGACGGGAAAACACGGTCAAATGTTGGGATAGTGTGTGCCTACTTAACATTGTCATGTCTGTACATCAATTATTTTAACAGTTTAAAGTAATTGTATATATAATCTCCCCCCGTAAAAATAGATTTGTTCTTTTATCAACGCTTTAAAACACCTGTAGAGTATGCCTACAGTGGGAGCTGTCCATGCGTGTATGGTGCTGAAAATGACTGCCTCAACGTCCTCAAACGTTCTCACACAAGTCGTTTGGAGATAATAGATGGTTTAAGAATATAACCCCTGAGAATAGTTTGTTTATATATTATTTCAGTTGCACACCACTCATTGAAATGTCCTCAAATGTAATGTGGACAGGCTTACTTGTGAAGACATTCTAGTTCAACAACTAACTCATCCTCTGATGGATTTTCATGTGTAAGTAGACAAGTTAATGTATGCAAGGTCGGTGGGCCAGGTCAGACTGGATAAGGCTGCTATTAATAGAACAGATAAATGTGACCCCTATGCCCAGATGAAAAATCCTGGATTCCAACATGCATGTAATTGTGGAACACTGCACTAGTCAAGCCCAGATGGATGCACACAGCAACATTTCTAATAGACCTTATCTTGCTTCCAGAACATCATGATGTCCAAGACGTACAGAAGACCTGGGGAGGGATCAGACCTGGTTGGTTCCCTGGAGTGGATGGACGAAGACATGAGCTCCCCAGAAGGAGACATGTCAATCGCATCTCAGCACTACAGAGATAACGGCCTGGGCCTCCAAGGCCGGGAGCTGGGGAGTGAGGACATGGAAGATGAGGAGGAGGAAGAGTGTGAGGGAGAAGACAACGGGCCTAAAAGACGTGGGCCCAAGAGGAAGAGGATGACCAAAGCCCGACAGGAGCGTTTCCGTGCCCGGCGGGTGAAGGCTAATGCCAGGGAACGCTCACGAATGCACGGTCTGAACGATGCCCTCGAGAACCTGCGGAGCATCATGCCCTGCCACTCAAAGACCCAGAAACTGTCAAAGATTGAGACTTTGCGTCTGGCCCGCAACTACATATGTGCTCTGTCAGAGGCCCTGGAGGGAGGCCAGTCCCTAGAAAGCAGGGCCTTCATGGAGACGCTGTGTACTGGACTGTCCCAGCCCACCAGCAACCTAGTGGCAGGTTGTTTGCAGCTTGGCCCAGCCCTGACGGGTGGGGACAGGCCTGAGGAGAGGCATGGAGGCCGAGGGGGCCCCACCGTGCTGGGAGGGGTTGGGATGGTGGTCGGTCCAATAGGTTACTCCTCCCCAGGTTTGCCAAGCCCCCCCTATGGCACGCTAGACTCCACCCACATGCTACACATGCGGGCTGTGAAGGGTGTGGCTTACGAATGCCACTCCCCAAAGGACTGTAATGGTGGAGGGGTGGGCACGCCCCCCTATGACGGTCCCCCGACGCCCCCTCTTAGCATTGGTAACAGCCTGGTGCCCAAACAGGAGCCCTCGCCCCATTACCTGCCCCCTCACAACTACCCCCCCCCTTCAATGAGCCTGACTGCGCACCAAGGGCAGGTCCTCTACCAGACATCCAGCTATGAAACACCTCTGGAGGGGCATTATGACTCCTATCACCCACCCCACATGGCCCCCCAACAGATTGGGACCGTTTACACAGACTAGGGAGCCTGGAAGCAGAGAGGATGCATGCATCTCTTCTTCAGCAGTCTGTCTACCAGCTCTGACTGTGCTCTATCTCAACCAGAGACTTTCAAATGAGAGACCTTTGATGGAACTGAACACTGTGAAACCACTTCTTTGAAAAAGTAGAATAAGGATGTAGAGTAAGAACTGTTTACATTGTGTATGGTGCACAAGCACTGTGCTACATTAGGTTAGGGTCCAACACTGTTCAAATGTCTTTGCTTGATTTGAGTGGGATAGACTAAAGTCCTACAAAGGGAATCTACTTCAGCTCATTTCAACCACATAGGTAGAAGACCACCTTAGCACTTCTGATTAAGACTGGGAACAATAAACATATTTTTCACACAAATGCACATTTCTGTACTTTAATCTATTTATTATTCTCTAATTTAATATTTATACAGACTACAGTGAGATGTGTTGTATTTTCCTTTTCTAAATATGTTTGTCTTGGCCTTTTCTCTGTGAGCTGTCCTGGTTACGTTATATACTGTGGCAGTATTTTGGCTTTCATTTTTCTCTTTCCATTTGTCTTTTGTCTATTGTCTTCTATTTTGCACTTCAAATTATTTCCCAGTGTAGTTTTACTAGTGTTATGTAACAGATGAGCAGGGAATATTTTCTGACAAACAAATGTATACTATATTACTGAAATTGTGTGGCCAACTGAATTGAATCTTGTATATATAGAAAACCTATGGGGTTATCTCAGGTTTAAAGGGAGCTCATGGACAATTACAAGTTCTGATGTAACTGAATAATTCAAATATGCCAAACCATGCAAAATTGTTAATTAATTGAATTCACTCTATGGACAAATTCAATGTGTTACGTAACATAAGGAAGGAACATTTTAATTGAGTTGAATCTACTTAAAGGAATATGAAATTAAATGTACAATTTTGTGTTTTTTCATTTGAATACAACCATAATAAAAATAATAATGTCATACAGTGTAGTTCAATGAGTGTGTTTTGTCAGTGCATTACAAAAGAAATCCCAGAACCAATTTCCAAGATCATATCATTTCAGAAGAACAGAAGAACAGGACACGCTCTAGAAGGGAAGAAAGAATGAGAGCTCTAATGAGAGCCCTTCTACAGCTCTTTCTGCCTGCTGAGAACCCAACAAGAATACACAAATGCTTGCTGGCAACCAAGTATACAAACCCAATGTACACTTTCTTTAACACACTGCTCAGAAGTCCTGTTTCTCCCTGCCCCAGGAAATTCAGCCGAAAAGGAGAAAAAAAGTAGATGAAAAATGGTTGTGTAAAAAGGAGAATTGTGTTGTTAAATGGCCTCCGTAGCTCTATTGTAAATCCAGCCTGTCCTTTCTCTTGACCCCTGACCTTGCATTGTGCCAAGGTTGCTCACTCTGGCAGGAGGGACAGCTGGGAGCACAGAGGGTGGGGCTTGTTTCTGACAGACGACTGGGAGGCCAAAGGCAAAGGAGTGGACAGTGACAGAGACACGTCCATATTAAGACCCTCCTCTAAACTGTTTCCTTCCACTTCCGTACTTATTGGAATTGCACATAACTCCACACACATAATATCCCAGAGCTGACAAAGAGTTGAAATGCAATGACAAAACCCTTGTTCTCAGTCATCACACAAGTTTGGTGTGTGTATGTGTGTGTGTGTGTGTTTGTGTGTCACACACTTTTACTTCTCCCTGAGAGACAACATTCTCCCTTACAGCGGAGTCCATCATTCTGTTTTCCTTCCCTCAGTAGTCTCACAGACAAACCTTACCATTAGCAGGAAAGAACTGATCTATCCTGCCTCTTGCTGACAGAACCACACAGCACAGCCCCCTGCCACCTGCCACCATCCACTTTCTTCCCTACATTTCATTTCATTTCTCATCTTCCCTTCTCTCTATTTTGTTTAGCTACACTAATCCAGGACTGGTCCTAATGAAAGGGTGGATGTTTGCAGGGTGGATTGCAGGATAAAGGTCTGTGATTAACATGGCTGG